>NW_007232553.1:4204-30050 GCF_000164805.1 Carlito syrichta
GCGCGCGGCCCAGGTGGCGGCAGGGTGGCGGGCGTCAGTCGCTGAGCACGGCCCCCGGGAGCTCGCTGGTGAGCGTGTGCCAGCGCTCGATGCGCTTGTCCTTGTTCTTCAGGCAGTCGAACCAGTGCTTCAGGCGCTCGCCCTTGGCGTTGATGCCCAGGACCACGCCGCCTGCGGGAGATGGGAGGGGCAGTGCGCGCAGGGGCCTCCTGTCCTCCCCACAGCTGGCCGGATCCCGCCAGGCTCCCTCTCCAAGGCTGGACTCTCCCCCGCCCTCCGGGCTCTGGGCGTGGACATGTCTGACCTCCACATGCTGCCTCCCATCAGGGCCCAGGGACCTGCCCCTCCTTCACCCTGGACATAGGCTAGGGCAGGGTGCAGAGGCGTGTGCTAGGGCCAAGGACCGGGCCAGACGTGGGAAGAACCGGCCAGAGCAGCTCCGCTGTGTGCAGCCATCAGGCCCATCGGAACCTGGGCCGGCAGGGCTCAGGGTCCAGCCCCAGGCACTGACTACCAACATCTTCATCCTTGCTCCCCCACAGACTGGCCTCTTTCCCTCTCTGGGCCTGTCTCTACCTCTGTCACATGGTGTCAGGCTGGATAAGGTCTGAGGCCGTCATGTCTGGTGGTCCACAGCTGCAGCTCCCCCAGAGGCCAGAAAAGAGGGGCTGTGGCCCTTGGCTGAACTCAGGACCGGCACATACCAGACAGCGTGCCCACTGGGCTCTCTTACCAATGAAATCGTTGGATTTTCCGATGTCGTAATCCCAAACGGTGACCTCCAGGGTCTTCTTGGCCAGGTCCCCATGCTTGATCTCATAACAGAACTCCTGCTGGTCAGAAGAGGAGTGTTAGGGTTGCCACCACGGGGCCTGGGACTTGGCCGGTGGCCAGGAGGGGTCTGAGGTGTGGCAAGGGCATGGACGAGGCAGAGAGGATGGTGGGGTGGTCAGCGCACGGTAGTGGACAATGGGTGTGTCCACCGGGGTCTTCAGGGTTCTTGTCCCCTCAGCCCACTTGCTCCTTTGTCACTGAGGCTGCTCTCTCCAGATCCTGAGAGTCTCCCGACTGCCAAGTTCATGGCACACTCAGCAGTCCTTGATGCCCTCCACCTCTCTTGGGCCTGGCTTGGCTCGCCACTCCCTTCTTGGCGGGATCCTATCTCCCATCACTTCTGGGACCCCTAACATCTGGCATCCCCCTCGCTCTCTGGAAGCATCTCTTCGGGCTCCTCTGCCTGCCCCCAAATCCCTGGCGTGGCTCAGGCTCTGCCCAACGGCCTTCTGTGCTCCTCCTCCTCTTTTTCCACTGGGGACCCCCAGGTCTGCATTTTCTTTTCTTTTCTTTTTTTTTTGAGTTGGAGTCTCACTCTGTTACCCAGACTGGAGTGCAGTGGCTGCTCCCGGCCACTGCAGCCTCGGCCTGCTGGGCTCCGGCAATCCTTCCGCCTCAGCTTTCCAAGTAGCTGGAACTATAGGCGCGCGCTACCATGCCCAGCTGACTTTTGATTTATTGTAGAGACAAGGGCTTGTCAAGTTTCCCGGGTTGGTCTCGAACCCACAGGCTCAGGCAATCCACTCGCCTCGGCCTCCCAAAGTGCTGGGATTACAGGCTGAGCCGTCGAGCCCAGCCAAGGTCTGCATTTCCAACTGGGCTGATCATGCCCCACACAGAGCTTCTCCTCATCTTCCTCACACCCCCTCCTCTGCCTTGTTCCCTCAGTGAGGAACCCAGGACTTCCCTTGACTGGCCCTCTTTCCAGCCCTGATCCAACATGGCCACGTCCCATCAGCTGGGTCCTCTGAAGAACTTCCCAGGTCCCCCCAGCTCCCCTGCATCTGCCCCACTATGGTCTGGCTGGTGCCTCACCCCTCACGGCGGGGTTGGGGGCTCTCCTGATGGCCCTTGCCACTCTCTCTGGCCACCCTCCCTTTCCACTGCAACCCTTCAGAAACCCAGCCCCTCAGGGACCCCCACCCTAGGGGACGGGGGCAGGCAGGAGGGGAGGGAGGGAGTGGCCTTTTGAGCTCCCAGCCCCTGTACCTCATTGAACTCCGGGTTCAGGGTTTTCTTCTTTACCGCTGTCTTATGTTTGGATTTCTTGTCCACATCTGGCTTCAGGTATCTGGAATTACATCCGAGGGACAGGTAAAGGACAGGCAAGACGGAGCCAGCTGGGCTCAGAAGAGCTTCCACCTGGGAGAGACATCCAGGGCCCCTGTTTCATCCTAACCATTGGATCTTCTGAGCACTGCCCTGGGGCAAAGGTGAGAGATCAGCTGCAGTCAGACAGCAAGTGGCCCCTCCATCAGCAAGGCTTCTGCCCACATGCATACTCCTGAGGCTAACTGCGGCCCCCTGGCTCCTAGGAAGGAGGGCTTTCCTTGTTTCTGCAAGTCTAATGTTCACAAAGCTCACGTTTCCCACTCCACCAGAAAAACACTTTTTAGCAGAGTTGGTCCCTTGTTCAAGCCTTTTTTTTTTTGAGTTAGGGTCTCACAGTCTTCCAGGCTGGAGTGCAGTGGCAGGATCATGGCTCACTGCAGCCTCAACCTTCGGGGCTCCCGAGTAGCTGGGACTTGCTCAAGGTCACACAGCCAACAAGCACAGGGGTGATGCTTGGAAGCCAGACCCAGGCTCCTTTCTCTGTGACAGGGAGGTCACATGCAGGTTAGAGTCCCTGACCTCTCCTTTGCAGAACTTCTCACCTTGTCCCTGCATAGATAATTGAGTGACAACTGCCTCCCTGCTGAATGTGCTCTGGGGTGAGGAACACTACCATTCATTACCACCTGCCTGGAATCCGGCCCGGAGCTGGCACTGGGGAGCTCCGTGAACATCTGTCGAATGAATGACTGAATTCCTGGAAGTGAAATAACCCCAAAGGTGTGCCCATGTCCTGATTCTCATTTATTTTTCCAACTCCCCTCACTTTAAAAATGCTTGCTTTTTTGAGCTGGGCGCCGTAATCCCAGCACTTTGGAAGGCCGAGGAGAGAGAATTGCTGAGCTCGGGAGTTCGAGACCAGCCCGGGCAACTTGGCGAGACCTCATCTCTACAATAAATCAGAAAAATTAGTCAGCTGTGGTGGTGAGCGCCTGTAGTTCCAGCTACTCAGGAGGCTAAGGTGGAAGGGTCGCCTAAGCCCAGCAGTTCCAGGTTGTGATGGCCATGAGTGTGCCACTGTTACTCCAGCCTGGGTGACAGAGTGAGACTCTGACTCAAAAAAAAGAAAAAGTCCTTGCTGGTTTGGAAGGCAGAACATAGTATCTCACTGTTGCCTTACTTTGTATTTTAAAAAACTGTGACTTTTTTTTTTTTTTTGAGTTGGAGTCTCACTCCGTCGCCCAGACTGGGTGCAGTGGCCACTCCCGGCCACCGCAGCCTCGACCTCCTGGGCTCCGGTGATCCTTCCGCCTCAGCCTTTCAAGTAGCTGGAACTACAGGCGTGCACTACCACGCCTGGCTCCTTTTGATTTATTGCAGAGATGAGGTCTCGCCAAGTTGCCCAGGCGGGTCTCAAACCCGCGGGCTCAGGCAATCCACTCACCTCAGCCTCCCAAAGCACGGGATTACAGGCTGAGCCCGGCTAAAGCTGTGACTTTTATGACATAAACAATACTGGTTTAGGCTGGGTGTGGTGGCTCACACCTGTAATCCCAACACGTTGGGTGGTCAAGGTGGGAGGATTGCTTGAGCCCAGGAGTTCAAGACCAACCTGGGCAACATAACAAGACCACATCTCTACAAAAAAAAATTAAAAAATTAGCCAGGCATGGTGATGCCTGCCTGTAGTCCCAGCTACTCGGGAGGCTGAAGGAGAAGAATCACCTAAGGCCAGGAGGTTGAGGCTGCAGCAGCCATGATCACTGTGCCACTGTACTCCAGCCTGGGTGATAAGAGTGAGACCCTCACTCAAAAAACAAAAACAAAAACATAAAAAACAACTGGTTTTTAACAGAAACACTAGAAAATTTGTATGGACAAAGGTTGGGGATGGGAGAGAGAAATAAAGACATACATTCACACAGAAACCTGGTCTGTACAGTCACCAAAGATTGCAAACAACCACTTGCCGTTCAACTGGTGAATTGATCAACACACTTGTGGTTTATCTACACAATGGAAGACTATTCAGCCACGAAAAGGACAGGCTGGGTGTGGTGGCTCATGCCTGTAATCCTGGAACTTTGGGAGGCTGAGGTGGAAGGGTTGCTGGAAGCTGGGAATTTGAGACTGCAGTGAGCCGTGGTCGTGCCACTGCTCTCCAGCCTGGGCTACAGAGTGAGATCCTATCTCAAGGGGAAAATAAAAAAAAAAAGACTAAACGACGGATATAAACCACCACACAGATGAATCTCAAATACATTACCTATGCGAAAGAAGCCAGACTCACAAGGTAACTTACTATCCCATTGCCTAAAAGTCTGAGACTGGATGCGGTGGCTCAGTCTGTAATCCTAGCACTTTGGGAGGCTGAGACAAGAGGAGTGCCCTAGCCCAGGGGTTTGAGACCAGCCTGGGCAACTTGGTGAGACCTGGTCTCTACAATAAATCACAAAATTAGCCGGGCGTGGTGGCATGCATCTGTAGTTCCAGCTACTTGGAAGGCTGAGGCAGGATTGCCTGAGCCCAGCAGGTCAAGGCTGCAGTGGCCGTGAGCATGCTACTGCACTCCAGCCTGAGCAATGGAGTGAGGCTCCAATTTAAAAAAAAAAAAAAAAAAGTGTGGAAGAGGCAACGTGATTGGCACAGAAAACAGGTCAGTGGTTGCCTGGGGCTGGGAACTTTCTGGGGTGATGGAAGTATTCTGTGTCTTTTTTTTTTTTTTTTTTTTGAGTCGAGGTCTCACTCTATGGCCCAGGCTGGAATGCAGTGGCAAGCTCACAATGATCACGGCTCATGGCAGCCTCGACTTCCTGGGCTCAGGTGATCCTTTTCACCTCAGCCTCCTGGGTAGCTGGGACTACGGGTGAATTCCACTATGCCAGGCTAATTTTTTTTGAGTTTTTTGTAGAGATGAGGTCTCACTATGCTGCCCAGGCTAGTCTTGAGTTCCTGGGCTCAAGCAATCCTCCCACCTGGGCCTCCCAAAGTGCTGGGATGACAGGCATGAGCCACTATGCCTGGCCCAGTATTCTGTATCTTGATTGTGATTGTGGTAACAGGATTGTGTACGTTGGTCAAACTTCAGAAGGAGACACTTAGGTAAATGACACAGGGTGAGGATCCTTTATCCAACATACTTAGGACTGGAAGTGCTTTGAATTTTGGAGTTTTTTGCATTTTGGAATATTTGCATTATACATACTAGTTCAGCATCCCTAATCTGAAAGTCCAAAATGTCCCAGGGAGCATTTCCTTTGAATGTCATATTGGTGCTCAAAAAATTTCAATCTTTTTCTTGGAGTTGGGGTCTTACTCTGTTGCCCAGAGTTGTCCTGTGAATTGTCCTTTGCCTGTTTTGTGTTGGGGTGAGAAGCAGGGACAGGACACCCCTGCCCTCGGGAATCCTTTGAAGGAAGGTTGTTTCGGGATCTCTGCATTCTCAGCCTGGACTACTTGTGTTCACCTAGCGACCCCCTCACTGCCAGCTGGCTCCCATGATGGGCACCAGCCTGGGAGTCTTAGCCAAGGACAGTGCCCCCAGGGGTCATCCTCTGTCCTGCCCTGGACCCTTGACCCTGCCGTTTTCTCTGCCTGGAGCGCCTTCCCTTCCGACCATGCCGGGGCTTCCCTCAGCTCCCTTCCAGAGTGCGACCGTTCAGGCCCCGGGCTGCCCCGTGGTGTCTCTTCCTCCCTCGCATTCAGGACCCGTCCCTGGGGCTCATGGGACCTCGCGTGCAGTGCCACCTCTGGTCCCTCTGTCCAGCAACTTCTGCTTGCCTAAGGCTTCTAGAAAAAAACCCCTTCCTGATATAGATGAGAGAGAAGGAAGGGAGTTGCCTAGGGGGGCACGGCATGTTGCTTCTGGTTTCCTCCGTTTCCGCTGTATGAACTGGAGATAATAAGCGGCTGCGTGAGCTGCTGGGAGGGTCAGATGAGGTCGTCGCGCAGCCCCGTCACGTAGTCACAGCTCGACACACGTCACCGGTTATCATCACTGGCACTGTTACCCTGGGGTTTTCCATCGTACCCTGAAGGGCTGGGCCTGGGGTCAGTTTCCAGCCTGGGGAAACTGAGGCAGGTATCAGGAGGCAGGGATGAGGTTTGTAAAAATATCAGAGCAGACAAAAGCCGTACCCATCTAGCTTTGCCCTCAGCATGGGCCACTGGCACACCCTAGCTCCGTCCTGGGTCACAGGCGCCTGTCAAGGATGCAGCCTAGGGTGTCCTTCTCAGAATCTAGCCTGTGCCCTGATTTCTCCTGCTTTTAGTAAGGAGGCGGGGACTCACAGTCCATGAAGGGGCCTTTCAGAGATGAGGACCCCTGTGGAGGCCAGAGCAGCAGCCCCCATGTCTGACCCAGGGAGTCGTAACCAGATGTGGGGTCTCAGGTGCAGTGTGACTCTGATACAGGGAGCTGCCCACAGATCTGTCCATCCTTGAGAGGCCAGGATGACCTGGCCCTTGGCAGAGAGGGTGGGCCCCAGCTGCAGGGCTCCGGCAGCACCCATACCGGCCACCTGTGGCGGGGATGGGGGAGCCCGTGGTGCGGTGGACAGGTCCCGCCAGGGCTGCCCTCTGCTTGCCCGTGGAAGTTGGCCGGACTGTCTGTTGCACCAGATAAGACCCTGCTTTCTGGGTAACCCAGCATGTGAGCCTGGAATTCATAGAACCCGACTGAGCATGTCCACATCATTTTGACTTCAGATGGTGTGTTTCTGTAGGAGAACCTAGCATGACGGGCAGGGGGGTTGGCACCTTGCTGGCCTCTCCAGCGAGGCCTTGGCCCTCCCTCCCTCCCTGAGACCACCGCTCTCCAGAAACGCTCCACACGGTTTGAGAAATAGATGTAAACAGTATCCCACCCTAAACAGTGCCCTTCTGCAGCTTGCTTCCTGGCTTGGCATGTTTTGGAGAGCTGTCCATTTTGGGGAACTGTCCATGTTAATTCATCTCGTTCTAATTTATTCATTTTAACTGCATAGTACTGCACTATACGCATATGCCACATTTTATTAATCCATTTCTCTGCTGATGAGCATTTGGCTATTTCCAGCTTATCGCTATTACAAGCAATGCTGCAATAAATAGCTTCCCACCCGGGCACGGGTTTCCAGGAGACAAACTTGGAAGGAAAACAGCACGGCCGTGGGGTGCACATGCTCTCCACCTCGGCTGGGTGCTGCCAGCGTTCTCCCCGTGGTTAGTCAGAGTCTCCCGAGTGTCTTGGAAACATCTGAGGTTTCTCCTCACACCCAGGCCTAATCCACTGGGAGACTTTCCTTTGCTCATTATTGAGGTCTGGGCCCACTGCACTGCTTTTCAAATGGAAAACCAGTAGTCCTGGCACTCCCCAAAGATGTAGCCAGCCCTCTTCAGGTTCTTATTACACCCAGGCTCTGCTCCTGGAGCCTGGCGTACTTGGATCTTAAAAAATAACAGCTTTACTGAGATGTAACTCACATACTGTACAATGTGCCCTTTTCACATGTACAATTCAGTGGGTTTTGTTTGTTTGTTTTGAGTCAGGGTCTCACTCTGTCACTCTGGCTGGAGTGCAGTGGATCACAGCTCACTGCAGCCTCGACCTCCTGGGCTCAGGTGATCCTTCTGCCTTAGCCTTCTGAGTCGTTGGGAGTACAGGTGTCAGCCAGCACGCTTGGCTAAGTTTTTGATTTTTGTGAGTTTGAGTCTCACTCTGTCACCCAGGCTGGAGTGCAGTGGCATGCTCACAGCCACTGCAGCCTTGACCTGCTGGGCTCAGGTGATCCTCCCACCTCAACCTCCCGAGTAGCTGGAACTACAGGCATGTGTTGTCACGCCTGGACAATTTTTTAATTTACTGGAGATGAGGTCTTGCCGAGTTGCCCAGGCTGGTCTCAAACCCCTGGGCTCAGGCAATCCTCTCTCCTCGGCCTCCCAAAGTGCTGGGATTACAGGCATGAGTCACTGTGCCCAGCTAATTTTTAAATTGTTTTCGTAGAGATGAGGTCTCGCTATGTTGTCCAGGCTGGTCTTGAACTCCTGGGTTCAAGTATCTACCCGCCTTCCCAAAGTGCTGGGAGTATAGGCATGAGCTAGTACACTCAGCCTCAATTAACTGGTTTATGGTATGGTCGTAGAGTTGTGTAGTCATCACCACCATCAATGGTAGAAGATTTTCATCACGCCAGAAAGAAACTGAGCACCGGTCAGCAGTCACTCCCCATGTCCTCCCAAGCCTCTCCCGGCTCCTGCAACCACGAGTCTACTTTCTGCCTCGATGGATTTGCCTATTTTGGGCATTTCATAGACGTGGAATCATACAACATGTGGCCTTTTCTGTCTGTCTTCCTTCTCTCAGCACAGAGTTTTCAAGGCGTATCCAGCTTGCAATATGTGACTACTTCACTCTATGGCCAACTTAGCATCCCATCACGTGGGTGGACCACATTTTGCGATCCACTCATCAGTGGATGGGCGCTTGGGCTGCTTCCATTTTTGGCTGCTGTGAAGAATACTGCCATGAACATTCCTGGACAAGTTTTCGTGTGGACATATGTTTTTAATTTTGGGGGGGCATTTACCTAGGAGTAAAACTGCTGGGTCGAATAGTAACGCTGTTTTAAACTTTTTTGTTGTTGTTTAGAAACGGGGGCCTCACTCTATCACCCAGGCTAGAGCGCAGTGGCGTGATCATGGCTCACTGCAGCCTTGACCTCCTGGGCTCAAGTGATCCTCCCGCCTCAGCCTCCCCAGAAGCTGGGACTACAGTAGCAGGGACTACACACCTGGCTTGTGTTTAACTTTTTGTTTCTTTTTTTTTTTGAGTTGGAGTCTCCCTCTGTCGCCCAGACTGGAGTGCAGTGGCCACTCCCGGCCACCGCAGCCTCGACCTGCTGGGCTCCAGGGATCCTTCCGCCTCAGCCTTCCGAGTAGCTGGAATTACAGGCGCACGCTACCACGCCTGGCTGATTTTTTGTTTTGATTTATTGTAGAGACGAGGTCTCGCCAAGTTGCCCAGGCGGGCCTCGAACCCGCGGGCTCAGGCAATCCACTCACCTCAGCCTCCCAAAGGCACAGGATTACAGGCTGAGCCACTGAGCCCGGACTGTGATGATTTTTTAAATGACGAAACACGATTGTAGCCTGTCGGAATGGTGCCCTCACAAGGAGGACTGGCCTCCTGTGGTACCAAAATATCCCCATGGCCTTAGTCACTGAGTCCTCCGTGTCCCTCAGGCAAGGCCCATTCCTGTTTCCGTGTCTTGATTCCTCTGCTGACCCCCTTCTGTGACCCACCTCCCCCTTCTTTCTGCTGAGCCAAATTCCTCCCCAAGTCCGACCCTTCTGGGGGGTCTCCTTGTAAACTCAGACTCACACTCCATTTTTGAAGAGCCCCGAGCATTGAAGGCATCGAGCACTGAAAGAGACATAGGTCTCTGTGGCACCTATGTCATCTTTCTCCAAATGGCCACTATCTCCTACCTTCCCCTCCGAGCTCAGGCACCCATCATCCTGGCCAGGTTCACAGCTTGGAGGCCCAGGCCATCTGGCCCAGCCTCCTGAGTGAGTCTCTATCTCAGGCACTTCCATCAGCTTGTCAGTGGGGCTGGGTGGACCCTTATCTGCACCTGTGGCCCCAGGACAGGGCTGGGCACACATGGGCAGCTGCTGATTCCTGGCAGAGCTCCTTTGCCGGATCTCCCAGGCTCATGGCTACCCCTGGCACTGGCCATGCCTCCTCCTGTCCCCTCCTCCAACTTGCTCACAACCCCTCCTGGGCCTGGATGTGGCATCAGGAGACAACTACTCTATCTGTGTGACCCTAGGAAGCCACTCAGCTGCTCTGGGTCTCAGTTTCCCCATCTGTGAAATGGGCTGGCCATACTTAACCCTTGGAGTTGCCGAGGAGCACACCAAAGAACAAGCCTCCGTAGACATAGCATCCATGGCATCTTAGGCACTCCCTGAGTGCTTGCTGCCCTGGACCATGGCTCCAACCACAAGGGCCTCTGTCCTGGGTGGGGAGGAGGGCAGCAGGCAGCCGGCCTGGGTGGCACACTCACGTTTTCACGTAGGGGTCTGAGTAGCCGTTGGCGTCCATGGCAGCCAGGTGTGCACACCGCACGATGCCCACCAGTAGGCCCTGCTTCTGAGAGCTGTACTTGAGGGAGATGAGGATGCGGCCCCGCTCCTCCAGGGACTTGTCTTCCATCTTGTCCACCTGCGGGGCAGGGCAGTCACTCGGCGGTCCTCGCTGGCTCCCACCGCTCCCTCACTGTCCTTGCCTCCCCCTTCCTGAGCCTGCCCACCTGCCACCGCCTGAGTTGAGCTCCCAGCTGTGTCCTCACAGGCTGCCCAGCTCTCCCCTCCTGAGGTTTCTGCTTGGGGTGGAGTCTGACCCCAATCCTCCTTGCTCACGGCCCCGCAGCCTGGATGGGCCTTCACAGTCTTGTGTGGGCCGGCCTGGCAACCCACGGGCCAAGTCAGGTCTGATGCCTCGCTCCGTGTGGAACGTGAGCTAGGAGTGGTTCTTATCTTTTAGAATGGCAGGAAATAAGACCAAAAAAAGGGTACAAAGTTCAAACTTCAGTGTCCATTAGTGAAAGGTGATTTGTGCGTGGCCTTGTCCGCCCCTGCACACCTTGACTGTGGTTGTTTATGTTTTTTTGTTTGTTTGTTTGTTTTTTGAGTTGGAGTCTCACTCTGTCGCCCAGACTGGAGTGCAGTGGCACACTCCTGGCTACCGCAGCCTCGGCCTGCTGGGCTCCAGTGATCCTTCCGCCTCAGCCTTCCGAGTAGCCGGAATTACAGGCATGTGCTACCATGCCCAGCTAATTTTTTGATTTATTGTAGAGATGAGGTCTCACCTGCCCAGGCGGGTCTCAAACCTGCGGGCTCAGGCAATCCACTCACCTCAGCCTCCCAAAGGCGCGGGATTACAGGCTGAGCCACTGAGCCCGGCTGGTTGTTTATGTTTTAAAGAGTTGAGGAGCTGCAACAGACTGGGGGACCATGATACGTGTCATGGTTACTAACTGGCCCTTTACAGTGAGGCTGGCAGACCTGGAGTAGTGCTGTGGGCTTCCCCAATGATCCCCGGCTCTGCCCCTCCTCACAGCCTGACCTGACTATCCCCAAAGTCTCTAGGCTCCGAGGCTGGTTCACACTCCTGTGCCACACTCAGATATATCCACGGCTCAGCACGCCTTCCTCTGCATTCACGTTCAATAAATTACTGGGACTGAGCTCAGCTTAAGCGGCACCAGCTCAGGAGGCTTCCCTGACCCTCAGGGTGGGCCATCCCTGCTCTGTGCTCCCACTGCCCCAGGCTCCTTTCTGTCACAGCATGGTGTGGCCACACGCCTCCTCATGTGTCTGCCTCTAGCCTCGAGTTTCCTTGAAGATGGGACTCTGTCTGTAGCATTCTTTTTTTTTTTTTTTTGAGTTGGAGTCTCACTCTGTCACCCAGGCTGGGGTGCAGTAGCATGCTTATAGCCACCCCAGCACTGACCTGCTGGGCTGGCGATCCCTCCGCCTCAGCCTTCCAAGTAGCCAGAACTACAGGTGCATGATACCACACCTGGCTAATTTTTGATTTATCGTGGAGATGAGGTCTTGCCAAGTTGTCCGGGTTGGACTCAAACCCCGCAGGCTCTGGCAATCTGCTCGCCTTGGCCTCCCAAAGTGCTGGAATTACAGGCTGAGCCACTGAGCCCCGTCTATCTGTAGCATACGTACACCTCCAGAGTGGGGCGGGGCCAGGTGCCAATTAAGCACCTGCAGGAGGCTTGTCCTAATGAAGGTGAAAATGGGGGGACAGGTCCCCTCTTGGGTCAGCCTCATGCTGGTAACTCCAGCCTGGAGGTATTTGGAGACAGGTCAAATGGAACTCGGTGGATGCTAAGGGGTCACCCTGGCCCTGGCCCCCCACAGGTGTTTCTTGGAGCCTCTCGGTACTGGATGTGAGCCCCTGGGGGAGAACAGAGCACTGACACATTCCCAGCCCTGGGGAATCTGGGCCCCAGTGGGAAGCCACCCAGTCCCTTCCTGGGACTGAGCAGCTGCCCAGTGCCTGCCTCTGGGGTCAGATCTCAACTCTGGGTCTCCCCGCCCCACCCAGCCTGATGCTTCTCTGTTCCTTACCCTCCCAAGACCACCTGTTTCTTCCTCCTGGCTGCTGCATACCCAGAAGCCCCTCTCCTGTGCCCTCTGCCCACCCAGACACACCCAGCTTGAGCTGATGTCCCCTGAGGGCCCCTCCTTAGGACTCTCTTCCAGGTTCTTCTGGAACACAACCCCACCCCTGCCACATCCTTGCTCACAACTGTGCTCTGCCTGGCACTAAAATGAATCCCCATGCAGCCACATCTAAATCTTTCTGGAGACAAGACTCCTGTGAGGTGAAGGAAGGGAAGCCAAGCAGGGAAGACACACACACACACACACAGGACCCACGGGCCACCTCTCCCCAACTCCTATGCCCAGAGCAAACATAGCTAGTTGATCACAGCATTCACCCTGAGTGTACATGCAGCCTCAGCATCCTTTTCAACACAGCACTCAGGCAGCCATTACCAATGGGTCAGGCAAGGAGTTAGATTTTCTTTTTTTGAGTTGGAGTCTCACTCTGTTGCCCAGGCTGGAGTGCAGTGGCACAGTCACGGCCACCCCAGTGTCAACCTGCTGGGCTCAGGCAATCCTTCTGCCTCAGCCTTCCAAATAGCTGGAACTACAGGTGAATACTACCACGCCCAGCTGATTTTTTTTTTTCTTTTTGATTTATTGTAGAGATGAGGTCTCACCAAATTGCCTGGGATGGTCTTGAACCTGTGGGCTCAGCAATCCTCTCACCTTGGCCTCTCAAAGTGTTAGGATTATAGGCATGAACCAATGTGCCTGGCCTACGTATGCTCTTACACACAATTCACACATGCACACACACACATGCATGCATGTTCACACCCACACAGTTGTTTGTTTCTGCCAGTGATCAAAACTCAGGAATACAACTAGAGTAGGAACTGATGTTGCCTTCCTTAAGTGACATAGATCATTTGGAAGAACTGGGTTACCTGTGGTTGGTGACTTATAATAAAACAGAAAAGGTTAGATCCATCACAGAAATGTCTCTGAGTGGGAGCGAACGTGACAAGGGAATACAATTTGATCAAGTTATGCAAAAAGACAGAACTGGGATTCTGGTAGGAAGCTCTGGCCTCAGGCTGGCTTGTTCCTAAGGTTGGACTTGGGCTAAGCTCACTGAGAATCGTGTCTTGAGGGTCCCAGACCCCATAGGGGCTGGGCACACTGGGGGACAGGAGCTGGACCCACTGGGGGACAGCTGCTGGTGCCTTGTGCCCAGGTCTCTGGGGGTACAATGTGTCAGAGAGGGGACTGTGCCTCTGTCCGTGTCCTGGGCAGTTGAGGGCCCAGTGTTTCTCTTGACCCCGAGGCAGTGGGGATGCCTGGCCGACACCAACCAGCCTTCTGAACCAGGTGAAGGCCCAAGAGAAAGGAGGGCAGGGGAGGTGAGGGGGACACGGAGACCAAGACTCTGGGGGGTGGGGAATGCAGCTGCTGGAGCCAGCCAAGGGCAAAATCTGTTCTGACACAATTTTCAAACAATTGCAATTTCTAGGAAAGAGGGATCTTCTGTCTCCCCTGGGTATTTCACAAACACCTCGAGTCTAACACGTTCCGCGTGCACCCCTGTGTGTCCCGTTCCCTCCACAGCCCCTTCCAGGGTCTTTGCAGTCAGTGAGGCCCGCCTCATCCTTCAGTGGCTCTGTCCCCAAGCCCCGGAACTGCCCTCTCCCCCACCCAACTGCTGATACTGCCTGTAAGTTCTGTCCCATCCAGAATCAAGTTTTCCTTCCGCCCCAGTCCAGGCCCAAGCTATGCTGTCTCTCCACTGGCCTCCTGCCCTCTCCTCCCTCTTCTTCGAGCCATTCTGAGCCCAGGAGGCAGGGAGCCTGTGAACATGTCATGTTGTCAGATGCGCCACCTCTGCTTGGCACCCTCCAAGTGGCCAGTGTCACTCCGAGTTAGAGCCTAGCTCCTTCCTAGCATCTACTCCCTCTGCTCTCAGTCCTTGGACTGCCCCCCCCCACTCTCTGTGCTCCACTCTTTAGCCTCAGCATGATGTCTCCAACAGGCAGGAAGTTCTGTCTGCCTCCCCAGGGCCTGCCGCTGGGCCAGGTACACAGCAGGTGCTCAATAAATCCTCCTGGCCCTGAACTCACGGAGGCACCTGCTGGGGCCACGGCCTACTCACCGGCAGCTGCTTCTCCAGGCAGATGCTGAATGTCTTGGTGTGGTTGGGCTTCAGCTTCTTCAGGGGCACACGGGTCTCCCCGATGAACTCATTGTGACGGAATTTGTCCTCATCACACACGGAGATCCTGGGGGTGACAGGCACAGCCAGCACCTTAGACGCACTGGGCGCTCCCAATCTGCTTCTGACGTCCGTGGGGATTTGCAAGCGGAGGGGTTTGTTCATGGGCGGAGCCACCCCACAGACAAGGCTGAGTGGGGCGGGGACGGGGAGCAGGGACCCGGGGCCCTCACCCACCGAAGGGTCTTGCGGATCATGTCTTCGTCTGTGATCCCGTAGTAAGTGAGGGTCTCGTTCCACGTGGGGTTCAGAGTGTTACGGAGAGTTTTTGTTCTGAGCTTATTTGCCTGGAGAAAGGAGAAAGGAAAAATGATCTCCTTGGCATCAAAAGGTGCGGTCGGGAGAACAACGGCCACATCTTCATCCTTGGAACCTGTGAGTGTGCTGTCAGGCACGGGAAAGGGAGTGGAGGTTGCAGATGGAATTAAGGTTGTAAATGCACTGACTTTAAAACAAGGGGATTATCCTAGGTTATCTGGGTGGCCACAGGGTCCTTTAAAGTGGAAGAGGAAGCCCGGCTCAGTGGCTCAGCCTGTAATCCCGTGCTTTGGGAGGCTGAGGTGAATGGATTGCTGAGCCCGCGGGTTTGAGACCCGCCTGGGCAACTTGGCGAGACCTCATCTCTACAATAAAATCAAAAAAGTTAGCCGGGCGTGGTAGCGCGCGCCTGTAGTTCCAGCTACTTGGAAGGCTGAGCAGAAGGATGGCCGGAGCCCAGCAGGTCGAGGCTGTGATGTCTGTGAGCGTGCCACTGCCCTCCAGCCTGGGCTACAGAGTGAGACTCCGACTCAAAAAAAAAAATAAGGTGGAAGAGGGGGCGGGAGAAGCGAGGCAGAGTGAGAGGCGCTAAGGGAGATAGCCAGAGAAGCCACGGAGCTGGTTCTACACATGGAGGAAGGGGCTACGCTACGAGCCAAGGAAGGGGATGGTCTCTAGAAGCTAGGAAGGGCCAGGAAATGCTCCCCAGGGGTCCGGGAGGAACACAGGCCTGCTGACATCTTCACTGCAGCCCAGTGAGACCTATGCTGGGCTTCAACCTGCAGAGCTGAACAAAAGTGTGTGTTGTCTTAAGTGGTAGCGTCTGTGGCCATTTGTTGCAGCGGCCATGGGAGGCTAGTACAAGGAAGATCCCCACCTCCAGGTGCCTGGGATAGGGGAAGTTCTGCAGGAGGCCGGGCGTGGAACTGAACTCTGTTCTTCCCAGGACACGCCCTCTTTGCTCAGACTGGCCCCTCTGCCTGGAACCCACACTTTCCTCGGGAATGGCTTGTGGGGTGACCTGTCCAAGCTGGAATCCTGTCCCCATTCCATCCTGTCCTTCTGGGGATCTTGGTTCTCGTACTATGGACCTGTCCTGTGCAGCAGACTCTGAGTTCTGTGTCTGACTCATGCTGATGTCTGCCACGCCTGGCCCAGCCTTAGAAGTCAGACAACCCAGGGTTCTCACCCCAGCTCTGGGGTCCTCTCCTACCCCTTGCAGCGTCAGGCTCCCCATTGTGGAAAGGACACAGGAACACCTCCCTCACACTGTTTTCAGGAGCTTAGAAGACTGCTCTTAAAAAGCTGCGTCTCTCCCTCACCCCATGGGAGAGTCCATAGGGGTCCCTATGCCTCAGCACCCAGGTGCTGCTGGCTCTGGGTCCCACAAGTCTTAGGACTCATGGCCACTGAGCTCCTGAGGGCACCCTTCCCTGGTCACGCTCACCCCACACCCCTGAGCTCCACTTGCAGCATGAGGACACCGAGGCCCGGAGTGGGGGCCCATTTCCTCTCCTGCAGCCCTGCCTTCCCTAGAGAAAGAGTGATGGCCCCTTCTGGGGTGGCCCTCCCCGGCTGGTGTGGGGAGCCCTGGGCCTATACACTTAGGCCCCCAAGTCAACTCAGACTCGGCCCCATGAAATTAAAAATGAAACAACGTTGAACTGAAGGATGCACGTAAGGAAGTCTAATCAAGCTCTGATTTTCCAGGGCTGAAGGTCACCTTGATGCTTTAGTTAACAGCGATCTTTCCTGTCCTTTCCTGGACGCACCGGCTGTGCTGGTGCCCTGAGTGTGTGTGTGGTCTGCTGGTTGGGTCACTGGCACAGGAACAAGTAAATTGGGTAGCTGGTCACTCCATACCTCTTACGGAGAGTCAGGGAACCACCCATCAATACATTAAAGGCTCTGGTAAGTCCTGCGGTGAAGATACCTGTTTAATAATGTTTCCCAATGTTATTGGACCACAGAGCCCTTTTGGGGCAAGTATTAACTTCCAGCTGAGACTGCTTCTTATGAAATGTGGGCCTAGCAATCCTCCAGGGAAATCACAGCTCAACAGGTAGGTCATGCTGACTTGTTAGACTCCAGGAGGCCCGGAGGGTGTGGCGCTGAACGGGTGTTCTTCGTGGAGGTGAATGGCTGCAGTCCAGTCAGCTTGGGCTCTGAGAGGGTGTGGGATTGAGCACCTCCCGGGTATTTGGGTCATGGTGGGCAGGCCCACCTGATGGGTGGGCCTGGGACGGAAGCCCTCACCTTACTGGCTCCTGGCAGCAGGTGCAACTTGACATAGGGGTCCGCCAGCCCATTGTGGTCCATCGGCTTCAGGCCCTGGGCACAGGAGAATGGCAAAAGGTGAGCACTGGAAATCGAGACACAGAGCAGCCAGGGCCTCCAGTCACCCGGGTCAGCAGGATCCCCTATCCCCTGCATCTCCTGGCTGGATCCACTCATGGTCCTCCTCACAGAAGCCCCTGGCCCCACTTTTCAGATGCTCAGCTGTGGTGCCATCTCCCCTCCCCCCAGTAGTCTTGGCCAGGGCAGCTGCCCTGGGGCTCTTCATCAGGCAGGCTTTCTCTTTCCATTCTCTTATCATCAAGCCAGGCGACTCACCTGCCTCTGAACAAATCTCACTGCCCTGCTTTGGTCTGGCCCTTCCCCCTTCCCGACCCCCTCCCTGGTTTTCCAACAAAGCCTTCTGTGGGCGACTTTCTCACGGATCCTCAATCCACATAACCCTCTGTCTGCTCATTTACATGCTTCCTCATGCAGCCTTGGGAACACGTTCTGGGTCCTGGGAGCCCATTCGAGCCCAGGGTCTGTTTCTCCCTGGATGTACCATGGCTCCAGCCGGTCCACAGAGGTCACGGGAACTGACCAGCCTCAGAGGGTGCCTCCACAAGATGGCAGCCCTCACCAACTCTGTTGGCAGTTCTTTTGAGAACTCAGTCAAGTGTGCACAGCCCGGGAACAAACGGCACCATAAACAGGGGCTCAGCTGACCTCATGAGCACTCTTGTTTCGGAAAATTGCATTGATTTCTTCCGGGCTGGTGCGCAGGGACGTGGGAGGCAGCAGTGGCATCTGTGGGGCAGAGCCAGCCACCCCAGGACATTATTCAAGGATGAGCCGCACGTTTTCTACCCCACAGGCAGGGAGGAAGTTTGGCTGCTCAGTTCAGGCCCACCCTACCTTGGCTTGGAGGAGCTGGGTGGGGGATTCCAGTCACCCACTTCTCTGCTACCAGGAAAGGGCAGACGTTTGGGAGCCAGGCTGGCCTGGGTTCAGCTCTCACTCCTGCATGTACTGGCTGGGTAAGTGGATTAGTTACTTTGCCTCAGTATCGTCTTCTATAAGCCGGGTTAATAGTTCCAGCTTCCCAGGGCTGCAGTGAGAGGGAAGGGGCCAATGGGGACTGGGTGCTGCTCCCTTCCTCGACATAGCAGACCCCTGAGAGATGCCAGAGAAGTTGTCGAGCGTGGGGTGGGAGTGTCTGAGTTGTGCCCTGCACTGTGAAGGCTGGTTCTGGGTCGGGGCTCAGGCTGGTGGCCCCATGTGTGCCCTCAGGGATGAGGCTGCCCTTCCACACCCAACTCCTGCCCCTGGCCACTTGCCCTTTCCCATCGAGTGCCTGGAGTGCGAAGTTACGGGGCTCTGGTGACCAGCCAGAGCAGGGGTTGCCTGAAGGTTTGTGTTTTATTTTTACAATTCTCTTTGTATTTTTTTTTTTTTTTTTTTTTTTTGAGTTGGAGTCTCACCCTGTCACTGAGGCTGGTAGGCTGTGGCATACTCACGGCCACTTCAGTATCGAACCTGCTGGGCTCAGGCGATCCTTCAGCCTCAGCTTTCCAGTAGCTGGAACTACAGGCATGTGCCCGGCTAATTTATTTATTTATTTATTACGGAGATGAGATCTTGTCAAGTTGCCCAGGCTGGTCTTGAATCCACAGGCTCAGGCAATCTTCTCACCTAGGCCTCCCAAAGTGCTGGGATTATGGCGTGAGCCCGGCTCTCTTTGTATTTTGTTATAGATGAGGTCATGCTATATTGCCCAGGCTGGTCTTGAACTCCTGGGCTCAAGCCATCCTCCTGCCTCAGTCTCCCAAATTGTTGGGATTACAGGCATGAGCCACTATGCCCGGCCTATTTTTATATTTCTTAGACAGTTGTTTGTTATAGCTTAAAATGTTTTCGTTGAGTCATATTGCTTGACACATCTCACTTGCAAATCTTTGGGCCACCAGGGTTCTGGCCATCTGTCCATGGCTCTGGTGGTCCCACCTCTGTGCCCAGGACACCTGTGAGGGTTGGGCTGGGACAAAGGGGCGCTGCCACACTGGGTGCGAGTAAGGCCTGCTCTGTCCTTTGGACACCTAGATTGTGATAGGGTCTTCGCTGCCATCTCCCCAGGCCTCTACCCAGAAGATCCCTGGGTACCCTGGGTGGCCACATACTCGGTCAGAAGCAGAAAGGGCACTGCCTGAGGCCGCAGCACTGTTCCGCCCACTGACTTCTATGCCCAGACAGGCGGCTTCCCTGGCCCTGGCCCAGTTTTTCCACCAGCACCTCCCCTTCGTCCTGTGCAGGGGCTGCCCTCCCACGGAAGCTGGCCTCTGTCCACGGAAGGGGTAGGGCAGGAAGCTGTTTTCAGGTCAGGGAGCTATAAGGGGGGCACCTCTTGGGCAGACCCTCCCCACATTACTGAGTCTTCGAGAGACAAAAACTGATTCCACGGTTTAGGGGCCGGATCCCAAGGGAGGATGGGCAGAGAAAGCCCTGAGGGGAGATTCTGGCTGCGTCTGGCACTGAGGGACAGATGAGGGGCCTGGCTGTGGGAGAGAGCCTTCCCCCAGCACCCCAGCCCCACCCTCCCTGGGCCTCTCAGAGGCTGTTGCTGGCGACAGGAGAGGCGCTTTCTAGTCGCAAACATCCCTCTGTCTTAAAAGGAAGGGAATTCTGACACATGCCACAACATGGATGAGCCCTGGGCACATCATGCCAGTGAAATAAGCCAGACACGACATGGCAAGTCCTGTGCGACTTCACCGACATGCGGAACCTAGAGAAGTCACATGCACAGAGAGGAAGGTAGAAATGTGGCTGCAGGGCCGGGGAGGGGGTGGGAGCTGCGGTTTAATAGGTCCAGGGTTTCAGTTTTGCAGGATGAGGAGAGGCCTGGAGGTTGGCTGCACAACAGCGCGAAGGAACTTGCCGTGACTGAACTTAAAATGGCTGAGGTGGTAAGCTTATGCTGTGTGCTTTACCACCACAATAATACATCCTCTTTGGGCAGGAGTGCCCCCACGTCCCTCCCTGTTGCATGTGGGTGTGCCTGGGGATGTGTGGTGGGTGCGTTTGACCCGGCCCTGCCCTCCAGGAGAGCACTGGGTACTGAGCGCTTCTGAGAGCTGGGACCGGTTAACTCGGAACTCATGGCCCCCACCCAGCGTAGGGACGATCAATCCTATTTTACAGATGAGCAGAGACTGACCCTTATGCGGAGAGCGGAGGGCCAAGCGGGGGTGCACCCTGGGTGTCTGGCCTCCCTCAGGCCCCCCGAGAGGCTCGTGTCAGCTCTGCTTCAGCCCCCCTGCCCTGGGCTCTTCTCCTGAGCCCAGCCCAGAGCCCCAGCTCTTTCTGGGCCTGCACTGCCCCCTTCCCTGCAGAAATGACTTTACACAGGGGAGAAACTGGAGAATGGAGAAGTTACCGTGTCTCGGGGCCTGCCATCTCTCACCTCCACTACTAAGGGAAACACCAAGTGGACACACACTAGTACCTGTGCACACAAGGGTACCCACACAGGCCCAGGCTGGCACACATGTAGAGACTCACGGGCATGTACACACACACACACACACACCTGGATCCAGGTGGGGCGGCTGGGCACACGCCACAGGGAGGGGCTCTGGTTGTCTGGGGTGGGGAAGGGAAGGGGTGACTCTGGCCAGTGTGGCCAGGCAACTAGTGCCCACTCCCAGTCCCCAAGCCCAAACAACCTCTATCAAGCTGGGACGAGGGAGAGGAGGAGGGGTCTACTCAGGCCTCGCAGGCTGGCCTCTACCTTAGCACAACTATGGGAGGGGCCAGATGCTCAGCTCTGCTCCAAGGGGCAGGTTGGAGCCCCTTCAAGGCAAGGCCGGGCACACTGAGTCACAGCCTGGGGGAGTTCCCAGAGGAGGGCAGGGTGGGATGGAGTGTGCACTTCTGCCCAACCAGGGCCCTGGGTCCAGCGTGGGTAGCACTCAGGCCTGTCCATGGTGGTCCACGTGTGGTAGCCCAGGCTGGGCTAGGGCACAGTCTGGAATGGCAGCTGGCATCCTATCCCCTGCGTGGACACAGCGCCAAGGGCAGTCCTCCGCTGACAGGGCAGGAGGAAAGGAAGAGGCAGTCTGCAGACTGGGAGGCTGGGTGGGGCCTGAGCCCAGGCAGCTCTGAGAGATGCCCCTCCATCTGAGCTAGGCTGGCTCAGGTCCTCCCACAGCCCTACGAGGGGGTGCGACTGGCCACATGGGCCCTTACCTTGCGAGAGAACATCAACTTGGGCACCTTTCTCCCACAGGGAGCGATGGGGAGGGGGGACAAGGGAACAGGACAGTTGAGAACACAGAGCTGACCCATGCTGGCTCGAGGCGCAGAGCCACAGGGGAGTGCGGGAGCCTGGGACGGCCACGGTGGGGTCCACAGACACCCAGGGCCCCAGCCTAGAGACACCAAGGCTCAAGCCCTGACACACCAGAAGAGGAATGCCCTCTATGGGGTAGCATCAGCCTCTTCCTGTGGCACGACACCCAGGGTGGGACAGTGGTAACCGCCCACTCCTCGGGGCATCTGGGAGGCCTGGAGGCACCAGCACCCAACCCTCCCTCAGTCTGGCCTGCAGGACAGTCACACCTCTTCACCACCTCCCTGTCTCGGCAGCCCCTCCCCCAGCTCCAGGGCCTCCGTCCAGGCCTTCATCCTCCCATTCTCCTCCGATTCTTTTCCTTGTTCTAGTCCTTCCCCTAAGTGCCGGTTGGAAGGGCTTTTGTGGGGGGCGGGCAGCTGAGACGGTGTGGGCAAGAATTCCCTCCAGCCCTGCACCCCACAGAGCACAGATAGCCTGAAGCCTGGACAGGAAACTGGGAAGGACTGGCCTCCCTGACCTCAGCCCTTCCTCAGGAACCTCAGAGCAGGGACTCTGGGACGCCTACCTTGGCCTTGCTGATGGTGCAGTGCAGGGCGTTGTTCTCCTGGTCATAGAGGAGGCTGAAGTCCAGTGTGCCCAGGGCAGCTGTGGACAGAGGGGGACACAGTCACATGTTGGCCGCATTGTGGAGAAGCCATACCCGCTCGGTGTGGCCAGGTGAGCCTGCCTGGGCAGGGGCCACAGTCCCCATAGCGACTGCCTCTAATTGAGCACCTACTGTAGGCCAGTTCCTCCCCCTCCTCTCAGTCTCACCCTGCCCTGGGAAGTGACAGTATCCCCCTCGCTTTCCAGAGAAATCAGACAGATCACAGTCCCCTGTGGCTGGCCCTGTGTACAGTCCACGTGAACTAGGCAGCCAGCTAAAGGTACCCTGCCCTCCTTGTGCAACCGCCAGTCTAGGCTCCGTGCCTCAGTCTCCCTCCTTGTGAAATGTCGTGGAAGGCAGAGAAGACAGGGCTTTGAGAGGCACAGGCCCTGGCCAGAAGACCAGCTGATCCACCACTCACCCCGCAGGCAACATGCAGCACTGTAGCTCCTTGGCCTCTCTGTCACCGTGGGGACCCCCGGCAGGCTGTGAGGAGCCAGCTGGGGCCTCATCCCTCTGCCCCCACGGCTCTCCACGGCAGTGGCAATTCCCAAGGGCCAGGCAGAGGGTGCAGCAATAATTGGGTGCAGCTGCCTCCCTCAGGACAACCACGCACAACAGCTGTGGCCTTCCATGCACAAGTGACTTCCAGCATGAAGGCTGAGGTGGAGGCCGGGACAGAGCTCAGGGCAGTCCCCAGAGAGCAAGACGCACATTCACAGATGTCTTCGGAAGCCCAGGGCCTGCTCCCAGGCTGCTGGTCAACTGGTGTCTCATCCATTCATCTTTTATTTACCAGGTGTTTACAAGAGGTCAGACCCATGAGCTGGAGATATCTATAAGGCGGGTTCCTGCTTAATGGCAGGAACATATGAAAAGAACTTGCAGCCAGGCTTGGTGGCTCAGCCTGTAATCCTGTGCCTTTGGGAGGCTGAGGTGAGAGGATTGCCTGAGTCCACGGGTTCGAGACCCGCCTGGGCAACTTGGCGAGACCTCATCTCTACAATAAATCCAAAAATTTGCCGGGTGTGGTAGTGCACGCCTGTAGTTCCAGCTACTTGGAAGGCTGAAGCGGAAGGATCGCTGGAGCCCAGCAGGTCGAGGCTGCGGTGGCCGGGAGCGGCCACTGCACTCCAGTCTGGGCGACAGAGTGAGACTCCAACTCAAAAAAAAAGAAAGAAAAGAACTTGCCACGACAGAGTCTGGGGAGCCAGAAGCCATGGGGAGCCCAAGGAGGGATGTCTGGCCTTCATGTGACCAGAGCCATCAGGGAAGGCTTCCTGGAGCAGGTGCTGCTTCACTTGAACCATAAGGAATGAGCAGGAGTTGGCCAGTGGCACAGTGGGCTGGGGCAGGGGACAGGTCAACTGGCAGTTAGGGGCCTAGTGGCTGGAGTGAGAGGCTGGATGCCTCAGACAGGGATTTGAGCTAGACCCCAGGCATGGGAGTCCAGCCACACCTATCCACTGACCTCACATCTGTGGCTGCTTCCCGCTTCAGAGGCGGAGCTGGCAGGCGTGTACACCAACCACTCAGCCTACAGAGCTGAAAATGTTTCCTACCCGGCCCTTTACAGAAAAAGTATGCTGTTCCCTGGGCTGGGGCCAGGCCAGGTCCACCCGAGTTTCTTGGGTCTGCAGGAAAGGGGCAAGTTAAGGGCCGTGCGCACGGGGCTGCCCTTTATTTTGAAGTGACAACGCTAGTGGCCTCATCTCACTCCCCACCTCCCAACACGGGGTAAGGCCCGTGGCTCGTGCCTGTCCTTGCCTGCAGCACGGTGTGGGGTGCACGACCCGCCCTCTGACTCCTGTCTCACAGGTTCAAGTGCCAGCTTAGCACTTCCCTGCTGGGTGACCTTAGACATTCACCTAACTGTTCTGTGCCTCAGTTTACTCATCTGCAAAATGGAAACAGTGTCCACCTGAGCACACGGCGCCTAGGGTATAACGAACGCTTGGTGGATAATTATAGAAGAGCAGATGCATTTAGGTGAGCTTCCAGCTAACTGTCCTCGCCCCTCTGAGACCGACGCTAGAAGGAAACCGCTCAAAACTGGATCAGTCCCCTCCTGCCTTTGGGAATGGAAGACATAAATGGTCACTTGCGCGTTTCTGAATAACCTGAGTCACTGCTGTGATCACAGTTACTCTTTCATATGTCACAGCCATAGCCCAGACATGGAGGGGGCGTGAGGTGAGTCCTCTACCAGGTGGGCCCAGCGGCCTTTCTTTTTGCTTTTCATTTTTCTGTCTCCTCCTTTGACGTCAGCCTGATACAGTTCTTAGTCTACTTACGTCTGGTAGCACAGACAGCTTCCTTCCCCTGTTCAGTAGTTGTTTCTATCATGAAAACAGACGACAATACTTGTTAGAACTGTTGCCAAACTAAGAGTCACTAGGTCTCGAGGGGCACCTTCGGCACTTTCTCCCGAGTGTAACTACGCCTGTGTCCCATACAGGCAGGTGAGGATGCTCTGAGTGAGGTATATGCTGTCATTCCCACAACAACACACACAGCCCAAGCCCCAGCTTCCCCAAGTTCGTGCTTTGTTTTTTGAGTTGAAGTCTCACTCTGATGCCCATGCTGGGCATCTCACTCTGATGCCCATGCTGGAGTGCAGTGGCATGCAGTGACCTGCTCAGGCAATCTTTCCACCTCAGCCTTCCAGGTAGCTGGAACTACAGGCATGTGCCATCACGCCCGGATAATTTTTTGATTTATTGTAGAGACGAGGTCTCGCCAAGTTGTCCAGGCTGGTCTCGAATCCCTGGGTTCAGGCACTCCTCTTGCCTCAGCTTCTCAAAGTGTGAGATTACAGGTGTGAGCCATCGTATTGTTGGTTTTACATGATGGTCACTAATGTGCTGTTCAGCTCACTCCCACCTGGGGTTTGTTCCCCCAACATATTAGCCTCCCGAGGGTAGGGGCTATGCCTTGGCCACACCAGTGAGACGAGCAAGGGCAGATGCATGGTCCACTGGGCAGGCCACAGCAGGACCCAGAGGGTGAGCCACTGAAACTCTCCACTGCCCCCAGGAGCAGGGATTGGTGACACTCACATGTAAAAAAGCACACCTCAGGGTTTGTGCCCGCTTCCCTGACCCAGAGGAAGGCCAGCGAGCACCCAGAGGAAGGCTGCCTGCCCCTACTGGGAAACAGCTCCAGGAAGGTGCTTCTCTGCCACTGGCTCTACAGAAGCCCCTGTGGAAGACTGACACCCGTTACTACTTCCTGGGAAGGGATAGTGTGCCCACTGTGTCCCTGGGAAGGAACGATGAGTATCTCTGAACTCCAGTGAAGTTCTGTAAGAAATAATAGTTTATAAATAGAAGCTTGGTCACAATGTTGAGAGACTTGCTGGTAGTGAAGCTCTCCTAAGGAGCATATGGCTCAGTCTTCATTTCCCTTTTGGAGAAATGAGGCTCAGAGAGGGGTGGTGAGCTGATCAGGGCAGCCCAGCAGAGCTGCATATGGAATCAAGGTCTCTTCACTTCCATCCCGAACGTTCCTGCCTTAAAGCCTAATAGCTTCCCAAAAGTTTATTGTTTCATTTTTCTGAAGAGACAGGGTCTTGCTACATTGCCCAATTTGGTCTTGAACTCCTGGCCTGAAGCAATCCTCCTGCCTCAGCCTCCCGAAGTACTGGGCTTATAGGTGTGCGCCATCGTGCCCAACCCCCCAAAAGTTTTTGTTTGCCATGTTGTTTGGTTGAACTCTTAGGAAATTGCAACTGAGAAGCACAAGAGGGAAAAGTTGCTCTTGGTGAAGGAGAGTGGGGGCTGGGCCACTGCCCGGGAGAGGCCTCTGAGTTGGAAAAGCACGTGGGCTT
>NW_007232553.1:30070-33209 GCF_000164805.1 Carlito syrichta
AGGGGGAGGGGGGGGCAGGAGGGCCCTAAGGGCAGGGAAGGCACTTCTCGGTGTGAGCCCAGGAGTCTGCTGTCCCTGCCCTTAGAGCATTCAAATCACATGCCACTAAAGTTTACATCTTTGAAAAATAATGAGGGTTGGTCACTAATGGGCCTTTGAGAGTTGTCACCCGCTTGTCGATAATTATAGAGCTTTAATGGGGCTAATTCAGAAAAAGTCAAGCTTAAGCCCCTGTTGGTTCCTGTAAGGCTGAACATCCCTGGCTGATGGAGACTGACAGCATTATGCTAACCTTGGTTTGCACCCGGAGATTCCTGACCCACACACCCTTGAGGATAGGAAATCTGCCCTGCTTTCGTGTTTTTTGGAAAACCGTCAGTCTCTCAAATAGTTAAACAAGCAAACAACAACAATAAAAAAAACTGTGACAAGAACCATGGAAAATTATCAAGCTCGAGTTGAAAGCATTTTATAGTTGGGGAAACTGAGGCTCTGAGCCAAGCAGGCACTGCAGGGGGTTCAAAGAGGAATGAGCTGTACATCCCTGCTTCCCAGGAGCTCCGAGGCAGAGGGTTAGGACTTTTACAAAATCGTTTCACTCCCCTGCTTTGAATTGTTCAAAGGTTCTCTATCACCCCCAGACTCGGTTCAGTCTCCTGGGTACAGCATTCAAGACCCTGTGATACGACTGCTTTGGCCTCATCATGGGTTCCTTTTCCTTGTTTCAGCTGCTTGGCTCTGCTGCTTTGCCTCTACGGGCTGTGTTTCTTGCGTACCTGTGTACACAGCTGCCTCTCTGCCAGGAGCATCTCTTTTCTCCTTCCACTCTGCCAGCCCGCTTCCTCCCTCTTCTCGGTCTCAGCAGAGTCCCCTCTGTGAGTGCACTCTGTGCCAGACTCAGCGCCCCCCCCTTCAGGTGCCCGCCTCCTCGCCCCTCAGTGCCGGGGCAGCTAGATCACCCTGGGTTTTGTGAATGCCCTGAGGTCGGAAGTTGCATCTCAGGGATCCTTGTGTTTCTGAGCCTAGCACAGTGCCTGGCACACATTTGGGGTACAATGGTGAGTGCATAACAATATGAAGACTGGTCCGCTTAGAACATGACTGAGGCCAAGAGTTGTTCTGGGCTCAAAGAAAGGGGAGCTGCAGCCGGTGGGGACTGGGATACACCCCTGCCGAGGAGAGCCTCTGTAGCAGACCCAGCACTTTGTCCTTGCTCCAGACCTCCGTGGAATCAGTCTTGACCCAGCCCAAGGGTGAATCCCATAGGGCAGGTTTAAGCATAGGCATGTGGTACCGTTCTGGCCAATGAGACAAAAGGACAGGTCTCCTGGGACCTCTGGGGAGGTTTCCTCCTGCTTACGCTGAGTCGTGAGAGAGGAAACTGGTCCTCATCACATCCAGGACCTTGCCTTTACAGGTGATGCCTGAACCCCCAGCAGCCACTTAGACCACAAGGGTCCTGCTAGGCTGGTGGAGACCGATGGCGTGTGCCTTGGCTTGCACCTGCACTTTCCTCACCCAGATGCCCATGGGAATGGCAAATCTGCCTTGTTTTTCAGCCTACAAGGTAAAGAGCACAACCACATGGGATGAGGGACAGAACCACTACCACTGACCACCGACAGTGCTGCTGCCTCAGTGCCCTGGTGCCCTGGGACCTTGGCGGTCCTCGGTGTCAAAGCCTCGGTGTCCGTTGTTTTGCTGCTACTTACAACCCAAACATCCTAGTTGCTACGGTGTGGAGGCATGGTTGGGGTTTCCACAGGTGGGGCTCAGGCAGGAGAACACCTTGGGCAGAAGCAGTGTGTGTGGGACACCGGGGTGGGTAGCTCCGTATTCCCACACTCGCCACCTTTCTTCCCATCATCACTCCTCTGCGAGATCCATTGGGTAAAAGTGAGCCGTGTGTGTGTGCGTGTGTGTGTGTGTGCGCGCGCGCACGTCTTGACATGACTTAATAAAGAGAGGGCTTTAAAGAGGGGGCAGAAAAGGCCGAGTAAATAAACACTCTCTGCCTTGGACAACAGAGCAACCGCCCTCATTTCTTTTTGTCAGAACAGAGATAATCCAATAATTAGGGCAGCAAATAGCATAACCCTGGCTAAAGTCGTAATGAACCATCTGGCTTGAATCATTTAGGCTTATTCTAGGGATCTGGTTGTCACAGCCCAGAGGGGGGCACAGCCTGGGGTACTAGATGGAAGGCGGTCCCACCCCAGAGCCTGATCCCCTTGCCCTCACTCCCCCAGTGGGCAGGAGCCAAGATGTCTGTGCTCCAGTGCCTGGATGTTTGCTCAGCCCTGATGGGATCCAAGCCTAGGGCAGACCACCCCTTGAAAGGGGTGACATGGGCCCCTGCCAGACCTGGCCCAACTGGACACCCTCCTCTGAGCCTTCTTTTCAGCATTTCATCAATGTGCCCTGGTGACATGGGTGTGGCACAGTTCAAGCTGGCAAAGCGGCACCCAGCTCTGCCTTGTACTGCTGACCCCGTGGGAATCTGTCTCCTGCTGCATGTATGTCCTCTGAGTTCAGGGACCCAGCTCTGTTCCGCTGTGCCCACTTCCTACTGCTAGGACAGTGCTCCAGGGACTGCTGAGTTGATAGATGGCAGCTGGGACTGCTGGCTTGAGTTTCAAGCTTTCTGGTCCCTTCCTTGCCCATGGGTTCAGGACAGCCCAAAGAAATGACCAGATATTTCTCCTCTTGCCATATGTCATCCAGAGGGTCTCAGGAGGGTGGCCTAAAGCCCTGCCTTGCCAGCTCACTCTGTTGGTGGCGTAGAAGCAGAGATGCTGGGGATGGGAACAACTTCCCCACTCCTTCTTCTAGGGATGGCTTTGGATTCAGGGCAGCCAAAGGGGTGACTTGGGTCCCAGAGGCTCAGCGAGTGAGGAGGTGAGCTTTGCACAGGGTGCCAGGAGCTGGTGAGGGGGTAGATCTAGGGCACAGCCCTGCGGGCAATAAACTCTCTCGACCCAATTTCCCCTAGCCGGCAGGAAGGTGGAGGGACAGGACTGCTCGCCCGGGGGCAGGGCCTCCATGAAATAGGTGCCAGCCGGAGGACTGTGGCCCAGGCCTCCAGAAAGTGCACGGCGGGCAGTTTACCCACAGGGCCTGGCTCTGACCCACCACTGCC
>NW_007232553.1:33229-33608 GCF_000164805.1 Carlito syrichta
CCCAGGTGGGGCGATGAGTCTGCGCCCCAGGGTGGCCCTGGTCACCCCCACCTTCGGCTCCCTAAGACACATTTTATGCTGGGAGGAGGGGGGAAATTTCAGGCCCCAGGCTGGAGGCCCTGGTGAGGGCCCAAGTCCGCCACTGAGACCCTTGCCGCACGGGGGAGGGGGCGTGCGGGTCCTTGGGAAGCCGGCGTGGAATCCCCGTCATGAAAGGTCCACAATCCCAGCAGAGCAGGGATTTGGCGCTGGTTTTCCAGTTCTGAGTGACGCGGTTGGGGCCACAACTGGGCTGGGGGCCTTTTGCGCTGCCGCGCCCCTCTGCACCCCTCCTCCGCGCAAACCGATGACTCCCTGGACTGCGACCTCTTCCCGCCTC
>NW_007232553.1:34867-65567 GCF_000164805.1 Carlito syrichta
GCACCCTCCCGGCGCGCACGCCGGCCCGGGACCCCGCGCGCACACTGGCGGGCCGGGCGGGGACTCGCGGGACGCGCACTCCCTCCCGCGCGTGCAGCACACGCCGGGCTCCGCGCCGGCTCTCGGGGCACGCGCAGGTGTGCAAGGGCACCGCAAGCACACGCAGACGTCTGCAGACACACTGGGTGGAAGCGTCCACGCTCGCACCTGCAGGGCGCACGCACACAGACATGAACACGCACAGAGTTGGTTAGGGATGCTGGGACACAGCACACCCCAACACACACGCGTGATCAAGGGTACTCCGGCACAGCCTTCCATGCCCTGAGCACCCTTCACAAGGCGCACAAACAAATACCCACAGACGTGACCAGGAGATCCTGCGCACATCCGCACTTCTCCCCCATGCAGCAGGACACGGAGTCACACTCCGGGGAGTGCAGGGACAGGCTTCTCACATGTGCACCCTCAACTTCAGGCACAGTCTCTGCATACTTCCTGTCAGGTCACACATAACACACGGGTCTAACCTCGAATCCTGAGTGGTTTGAAGGGCCCGCAGGACCTCGTGGGCGAGAACATGAACCAGGGCTTAGTTGGGAGGCCATACAGACTGGCAGGCAGAGGAGACCTTCCCGGGAGTGACGCATGAGGCAGAGGTGGAAAGCCAGGGCGTCACCATGCCTCTCCAGGCCAGATGACGAAACAAATCCCAGTCAGCCCTGCACCGGCTATTGTCGGGTTATCCTGGAACAGAGCTCTGTGGGGAACGGCTGCTGCTTGTACAGGTGTGTCCCAGGAAGGCCCTGGACATGGATGGAATCCTGTTTACTCTCTGGTTTCCACTAACTTGCCAAAGACACTGATCTTCTTGGCTGGTCCCTTCCGTGAATCTGAATGAGGGGCCCCAAGCCTGCCTTGTTCCCCCACTATAACCCCTGCAGAAGGTTGGGGAACAGAGAAAAGAGAGGAGAGGCCTCACCCTCACCGCTTCCAGTTACATCATTTTGGCAGGTTATTAGATCTCTCTGAACCTCAGTTTCCTCATCTGTGAAATGGGGCTGATTCCAACCCACATGGCATTATGGCAAGACCCCACCTAGCACAGAACATGACAGGTAAGAGGTGCTCAACAGAATTGGCTTTCTCGTCTCCCTCCTGTTGGGAAGATGAGACTCACGGATGAGGAATGATGTTGTTCTACAGTTAGTCCTGAGCTGGGTGTTGGCAGTCACCACTCACCCTGAAAACACTGGAGTAACACATGGTATATGTTATACTGTGCCGAGAACAGCTGTCATCTCATTGATCCCACTACCTCATGATGTAGGCAAGGCATACTGCTCCCATTTTGCAGGGGAGGAAATTAAGGCTCAGACACAGCCTAGCGTGACTGCTGGCTGAAGGCAGAGCTCTGATCAGAACCCAGGTGTCCTGACTTTCTGATGCTTCTATTTTCTCTTTCCCCACCTTCTCCACTTTCCCTACAGAGCTCCAGGGGACTGAAAGCAGAGTTGGAATCACGGGTAGTAAAACCTTGTTCCTCAAAGCCCCTCCTGAGGCTTCTTGGGTAGGGATGGTCCAAACTGTGGAGGGGGAGGAGGGGGGAGGGAAGGGAAGGGGCCACGTGCCTCAGAGATCGCAGTGGGAACAAACCAGCCTGAGGCTCCCTAAGGACAGTCCGGGGTCCTGGTGGGAGAAACATTCAGCCTTCTAAGAGCCAAAGGCCGAAGGAAGGACAGAAGAACCTGAAAGGACGGCCTGGCACAGTGGGGTTCTCATTTCCAGGAATGCTTAAGGGGATTAATCCTTAAATAGGCACAGGGTGACTTATTTCTGTGCCAGAGGTGGCGGTATCACAAAACGATTATATAATAATACGGGTATTAAAATACAGACACTGAATTATCATCTTATGATTCCTTCACGGAGAGCAGGAGGGTGTTGTCATCATCTTACAGATGGGGAAACTGAGGCTTCAGGAGGCCACATAACTAGCAAGAGACAGACGGGACGAGAGCCTGTCCCTTTTAGCAACAAGGTCCCAGGCCTGTGCTCATGGGAACTGACTGCCCCTCCTGGCCTCCTGACCTGTGGGGCTAGCTTTTTGGAGGATCCGTTTCATAGCTCTTGGCCCTGCAGGAGCTGGCTCTTGGGGAGGGTCTGGAAGAAGTGGGCTGGAAGACTCAGTTTCCAAAGCATGGAGCCAGGGAACCCCAAGATGCCCACTGGGGAAACGTGTGATGCACTTGGAGCTAGAGTCTCGAAAGAGCATGATTCGGGGAGTAGACAGACTTGGATCCAAAAGTCAGTGTCTGCCATCTTCTCACTGTCTGATATAGGGCAAGTTGCTTAACTCAGACCGTCTCACCTGTGACATTGGGGAGACTAAGAACATCCTTGTGAGGACTGAAGGTGAGGATGGATATAAAGTGCTCAGCACAGTGCCTGGCATGCACTCAGGGAACTGTGATTCTCTTGCCTCTGCCTTCCTGCTGCAAACTGTCACCGTATGCTCTGTGCCCACCTTGATTTCTCTACCAGTGAAATGAGTTGTCTGCTCTTCTGTCTGCTGCTAGGACAGGTGAGGACGCTGGGCAGGAAGCGTGTTGAGAAGTGGACGTGCTTACCAAGGCTGGGCGCCGGCTGGCATGTGCGGGGATTTGGAAGCAGCTGGACGCGTCAGGAGTCCATCAATCATGCTGCCTGCCGTTCCCCATGCTGGGGTGGGCAGCTTGGCGGCTGGACCAGCCCTCGGCAAAGTTAAGTGGGACGAGCATGCCCTTGGTTGCAGCCCTTGGGTAGCCCTCTCCTACCTGTTTCTCTCAACAAGCTTCAGAGCTCTCCCTGGACTCCCACAGACCCTCTCAAAGGCTCCTGTCCAATGGGGTAGAAGTGGGTGCCTCAAAGGGTGCTGCAGGTGTACCATGTCTATTAAGAATGCAGATTCTGGACCAGATGCAGTGGCTCATGCCTGTAATTCTAGCACTTTGGGAGACTGAGGCCGGAGGATTGCTTGAGCCCAGGAGTTCAAGACCAGCCTAGGAAACATAGTGAGATCCTGTGTCTACAAAAAATAAAAAAGTTCAGCTGGCTGTGGTGACACATGCCTGTAGTCCCAGCTACTTAGGAGGCTGAAGCAGGAGGATCCCTTGCGTCTAGGCGGTTGAGGCAGCGGTGAGCTGAGATCATGCCAGTGCACTCCAGCTTGGGCGACAGAGTGAAAAAAAAAAAAAAGAATACAGATTCTGAGTCCCCACCTCACATACCCCGACTCTGATTTTTTGCTTGTTTGTTTTTGAGACAAGGTCTCACTCTGTTGCCCAGGCTGGAAGCACAGTGGCATGATCTTGGCTTATCACAGCCTCTAACTCCTAGGCTTAAGTGATCCTCGTGCTTCAGCCTCCCGAGTAGCTGGGATAACAGGCTTGCACCACCATGCCTGGCTACTTTTTTTATTTTTTGTAGAGATGGGAGTCTCACTTTGTTGCCCAGGCTGGTCTTGAACTCCTACCTCAAACAATCCTCCTGCCTTGGTCTCCCAAAATGCTGGGATTACAGGTGTGAGCCACCATGCCTGGTCCTGACTCCGAATATGTGTGTACAAACTCAGGATGCGTCTTACCAAGCACCCTTGATGATTTTTATGCATAACGAAGGTTGAGAATTGCTGGGTTAGAAGGTGCTAATGGTTTAACACAGTGATTCTCAGTCCCTTTGGCTGCCTCTGCCCCGTTCACATGCATAACACTCACCCATCGACGGCATCGCTAACATTTAGCGGTTCTTAGCTGAGGAAGTGAGTGCCTGACCCAAGGGAGTTTTGGAATTTCTGGAGGGGTTTGACAGAGCTACACTGGGGAGTCTGATCTACCCCAGCTTGGGTGCTGTGACCGCTTTCCTGGCTGAGAAGGACTGGTTAACATCTTTCCTTAGCATAGGTGACATGCATTTTTGAGGAAATGACCTTTGTGCGGCACTGGGCCGGTTGTACCTCAGGTGGCATCTTTGGTTGGTGTCCATGTGCCCTCCCTGACCCCACCTAATCTGCACCCCCAGTTTCCACTCCCCCCCAGTTACTGGGAGAGCTCTTGACCTGCCATATTGATGGAATCTTCTCTGTGTTGAACCCAACGGAGGGGCTCGGATGGAGGAATCCTGAGCACTGCTGCTGGTGGGTGAAGAGGGGCCTCCTAGGGGCTCTTGTCCATTCATTTATTCATGGATCCACTTCTCAAAAAATACGTATCGAATGCCTACCTCGTAACGGGCCCCGAGCTGCCTTCTGCAGGGGGCCCAGTGATGAATGAAGCCCTATTTTCCTTTAGATTCCAGTTGACAGAGGGTGAACCAGGAAGAATGTAGAAGCCAGCCACGCTGGGGATACTCTGCCTCCTCCTTTGTACATGCCTGGCCTCAGTGTGGGAAGCGTGGCGGAGTGCTGATGCCAGCAAGTCAGTGTGTTTGCAATATAGCTCGTGGCTGCTGAGAGGCAAACTTGATATATTAAGCGATATTAAAAATGTAGCTATTTCTGATAATTTATTATTCACATTCTCATAAACACATTACACTCGTCACAGTACATTTACCAGCACCAGGCCTACCAGTGGGGAAAAGTTAACACTTACCTAATGATGTCGTTTTGTAGATGTCAAATGCTCTGGAGCTGCGCTGATGGGCTGAACAGTGCCAAGACATGCAAGTTTTTTCTCCCTCCTGGGACACCAGGGGACTGTCCAGGGACACTGGGGACTGCGCTTCTTCGCTCTGCCAAGGTCTGGGCTGTACATTGGAAAGAGGCTGGGTGAGAGGCTCACCTGCCAGAAGGGACTTAGCCCGGGATCAGGCTGCCTTTGGCAGCAGATTAGATGTCACAGAGGGATAATGCTGAATCCTCCCAGGAAGCTCCAGAAATGACCCCTGCGAGGACAAGGCACACTTAGGTGACAGCATGGATGAGCCACCTCATTGCCCCACAGGCCTGAGGACTGCTGGAGCTCAGGGTCTTGGTTCAAGTGGTCTTCGGGACTGGGTGAACATCGCAGCATTATAAATGGATTTGAATGAGCAGGAATTCTAGCAAGCTTTTTTTTTTGTAGAAACGAGATCTTGCTGTGTTGCCCAGGCTGGTCTCAAACTCTTGCCTCCCACCTATGCCTCTCAAAGTGCTGGCATTGCAGGTGTGAGCCGCCACACCTGGCCTCTATCCAGAAATTTTGAAGCCCATGGCCAATATGTTCCCTCTAACCGCTTTGATATAATGATACAGTTCAAAGTACTATCAATGCAAGTGGTAGCTTCCAATGATAACCAGTTCCACTTTAAAAACATATAAACTATTTCAGCCATAAAAAAAGGCCTAGAGCATAATGGAAAGAATGTCTGTACCCACCAAATATCTTAAAAATAAATCATTACAAGCTCTTCAAAAGGGTAAACATAGAATTACCGTATGACCTAATAACTCCACTCCCTAGTTTTAGACCCAAAAGAATAAAGATCAGAGACTCAAAACAGATACACCAATGTTCATAGCAGCACTATTCACACTCGCCAAAAGATGGGTACAACCCAAGTGTCCTCAGCAGATAAATAAAGCGCGGTATATATAGACAGCCACATGAAGGAATGAAGTTCTCATACGTGCTACAAACTGAACAACCCTGAAAAACACGCTAAATAAAATAAGACACACAAGCACAAAGATTTTATGACTCCACTTATGTGAAATGTCTAGAATAGGTAAATTTATAGAGACAGAGAGTAGATTCGAAGTAGCCAGTGCTAGAGAAAGGAGCAGTGGGAAGTTATGTCTAATGGGCACAGTTTCTGTTTGGGGTGATGAAAAAAAGTTTTGGAAATAGTGGTAACAGTTGCACAATGTTGTGAGCATAATTTGTACCATTGAATTATACATACAAAAATGATAAATGGTGCATTTTGTTATCTACTTTATCCCAATTTAAAACATTACAAATGCATTTAAATTCCCCCAAAATGACATTCCTCTCCCAGCCCATTGCTTTCCACAGAGGCAAGCGCTATCTGAATTTTGTAGTTATCACTCCCTGAACTTAATTTTCATTTGCAACATGCGTGTGCACCTATAAACAATATATTGTGTTGTTTTGCATGCTTTAGCACTTTTCATAAGTGGTCTCATACTGTACATATCCTCATTCAACTTGTCTTTGGACTTATTGTGACGTTTATTCCTGCTGCCGCATCTACCTATAGTTTCTTTGTTTTCATTGCAGTATACTATTCCACTATGTAAATATCCATTACGATTTCATTCTCTTTTCTTCTGTTACTAGATGTTTAGGTTGATTCCTACCCTTTGCTATTGCCAGTGTGCTGCAATGGCTATCCCTGTTTCCTTGGCCCACATGTGGGAGAGTTTCTTCTTCTTCTTCTTTGAGATCTCACTACTTTTTAAGGAGTCTCACTGTGTTGCCCAGGCTATACTGCAATGGCTATTCACAGGCATGCTTATAGCACACTACAGTTTTGAACTCCTGACCTCAAGCAATCCTTTTACTTCAGCCTCCTGAGTAGCTGGAACTACAGGTAGATGTCACCACACCCGGTTCAGGAGAGTTTCTTTAGAGTGTCCTGGACAAGGAATTTCTGGGCCAAAGGACTCTATCTTTAGCTTCACCAAAGAGGGCCAAACTGCTCCCCAAATGTCCATTCTCACCAACCATCTATAAAATCTCCAGGTCCTCCACATTTTATCAACACTTGTTATTGCCAGATTTGAATTTTTCCTAGTGTGGTAGGTGTGAAAGGATGTCTTCTTATGTTTAATTTGTTCTCCTTGCTAATTAAGTGCTATTTCATTTTTGCTACTAAGGGCAGGCATGCACTGTCAAGAGATAAATGTAACAAATTAAAAACAGAAGAGTTTCTATCAGTAAGGGATTAGCTAAATACAGCATGATTCCCCTGTACTATGGAATATTATGTGGCCATTAAAAAGGATGTGGTAGCTCTGTGTGCATTGATATGGAAGATGTGTTGATCTTTTGATGTACCAAAGATCTCTTTTTTTTTGCATTATCATTTCAATAAATGTTTTTTATCATAAAGATGTGGGGCAAAGATCTTTTAATCACTCAGATTTATTGTTAAATAAAAATGTAAGAGGCATAAAAACAGTGTGTTTCCTTTATGTATAAATAAAAGAATATGCACACACATGTCTATTTTTATATACTTGCACAGACTATCTCTGAAAGGATAAAGAGGAAATTGATAACAGTAGTTCATCTGGGAAGGAAACTCGGGAACAGGGAAAATGCTCTGCTTGTGCATTTTTATCACCTATTGATGTATTACTTGGTAGAAAAAAAATAAGCCCTAGAATAGGCAACTTCACAGAGACAGAAAGTAGAACTGAGATTCCCAAAGGCTTAGGGGTAGGGGAAGAGGCTTATTACTTAATAGGTGCAGAGTTTCTGTTTGGGATGGTAAAATTCTGGAAGAGGATAGTGGTGACGGTTGACAACATTGTGATTGTACTTAGTGCCACTGAACTGTACACTTAGGAATGGCGAAAATGGCACATTTTATATTATGTCTATTTATCACAATAATAAGTAGAAAAAATATGTCCTCAATGAAGACACATTATTTTTTTGAGTTGGAGTCTCACTCTGTCGCCCAGACTAGAGCGCAGTGACATGCTCCCAGCCACCGCCGCCTCGACCTGCTGGGCTCCCGTGATCCTCCCGCCTCAGCCTTCCACGTAGTTGAAACTACAGGCACGTGCTACCACGCCGGCTGATTTTTTTTCACTGATTGTAGAGACAAGATCTCGCCCAGTTGCCTGGGTGGGTCTCAAACCTGCAAGCTCAGGCAATTCACTCGCCTCGGCCTCCCAAAGTGCTTGGATTACAGGCTGAACCACCAAGCCTGGCCGAAAACACATTTAAAAAAATTTATGGTTTATTTGAAGAATAATAATTACTTAAGATTTTGTCTAGCCAGGTGTGGTAGCATGCACCTGTAGTTCCAGCTACTTGGAAGGCTGAGGTGGAAAGATCGTCGGAGCCCAGCAGGTTGACGCTGAGGTAGCCGTGAGTGTGCCACTGCACTCCAGCCTGGGCGATGGAGTGAGACTCTGACTCAAAAAAAGAAAAGAAAGCTGGGCTCGGTGGCTCAGCCTGTAATCCCGCACCTTTGGGAGGCTGAAGTGAGTGGATTGCCTGAGCCTGCAGGTTCGAGACCCGCCTGGGCAACTTGGCGAGACCTTATTTCTATAATAAATCAAAAATTAGCCGGGTGTGGTAGCGTGCGCCTGTAGTTCCAGCTACTTGGAAGACTGAGGCGGAAGGATCGCCGGAGTCCCAGAGGTCAAGGATGAGGTGGCCGGGAGCGGCCACTGCCCTCCCCTCTGGGTGACAGAGTGAGCCTCCAACTCAAAAAAAAAAAAAAGAAAAGAAAAGAAATAAAAGACTTTGTCCCTCTCTGAATCTCTGACTCCTGTGATTTTTTTTTTTTTTTTTTTTTAAGATGAGGATCTCTTTCTATTTCCCTGGCCAGCCTCAAACTCTTGGCCTCAAGCAATTTTCCTGAGGGACTGGGTCCACGAGGCAGGACTATCCACAGGAGGAGAGCCATGACTTCCTGGGACCTCTCACAAGGTGGAGATGCCCACTTCCGAGGTCTGGCTTTGGGTGAGCACTGCCTGACTCCCCATTGACCCGGTAGCCTGGGTGTCCCATGGAGCTCTGAGCTTTTGCAGCTCTCACCCTTCCTTCTTCTGCTGGTCTCAGCCCTGGCCTGATGCCTTGGAGACCTCTCCTTCTGTACACAAGACCTCTGATGACCATGCTGTACCCCAGCTGCTCCCGACATCCACCACACACTCAAGGTGATTCCCCTAATGCCTTTGCTGGCCAATATGTCAGTCCCAGTCCTGGACTGCCTCACCAATGGCTTCATTTCTGCCACTGTCTCCCAAGGCCACACCTGGGCCCTGCCATGCCCTCCAGCCACACTACTTCCTTCCTCGATCACATCTGTAGCCCGCTGGGTGGACAGTGGTGCCTTGTCCACAGGGCGGGCAGCTTCCTTCATGCTCCCTGCCGCTGCTGGCTGGGAAACCCAGCCTTTCACCCCTCACTTGTGTGCGGGTCTATGCATCTCTGCTGGCCCCGAACCCTCTGTGGTCCCAGGGTCTGAGGAACAGTTTGAACACCATGGGCCCCAGGAAAAACCCAAAGTTCAGCCTAGCAAACCCCAAAACTGGAATTCCCTGACGGGTCACTTATGACAACCAGCTTCCCAACCCGGACCCGCACTGTTATTTACTTTTTATTTTCCTTTAAATTGACTTGCTTACAAATGCCTCGAATCCCCAGGTTAGCTTTGTCCTAACAAGAATATCTGTCATGGGAATTGTTGTGCTGGTTATAGTTCTCTATGGTGCATTGAAATAAACATGTAATTATTACAATAAAATATGCTGTGTTAAGTAAATGAGGTTACATAGATTGCCCAAGGTCTTGTAGCTAGAAAGCAGCAGAGCCAGCATCTGAGACTAGGCATTCGACTCCTGAATCTATGCCCTCGGCCATCACCAGCCTTGATGTGCTCAGCCAGACATCCCTGGGCTGTGATAGCTACCTGTTCCCCTGCCCCCTGACAGGCTAAGTTTGCCAAATACATTTGGGCTGGAGATGGCTCTTTGCAGGTGTGTTAGTGAGGGTGGCACTTGGCTGAAGTTTGCCTGACATCCGCCATGGCGCCTGCCAGCTCTGGGCCAGTCCTCTCCTCCCTCACACCCACAGGACAATGACCCGGGCGTCCCGCACTCCCTGCAAGGCTGGGCCTTCAGGCCACCCCCAGCCTTCCTCAGAGAGTCAGGGTCTACATCAGGCTAGCAGCACTGTGGCCTCCTCTCCTGGCTCCCTGATCCCCCTTCCGCCCTAAGTCCCCTGGCCAGAGCAGAAGACATGATCTTGGCCTCAATCCTGAAAGTTGAAGGAGAGAGTGTCAGCCCAGCAAAGGGGTTGCAGGAAGGAGGAAGGGGTCCAGGCAGAGGGAACAATATATGTTAAGTAAGGCCCAGCGTGAGGAAGAAGGTGATATTTGCAGGGATGCTTGTGGTTAAAGCTGGCTGGAGTTTGGGTGTGAAGGAACTACAGGGGCAGAGGGTGGAGGCCCAGTGGCCTCTGCTGTGCCTGTCCCTTCGGCTTGGCACATGCCATCCTCCTAACACACTCCCCTGGGTGTGCTGATGCTGTCTTCCGGGTCAGTGTGCAGGGAGTGCTTTTCTGTGTCTGCATTTTTTTTGTTGTTTTTTTTTAGAGGCAGGATCTCACTCTGTCACCAAGGCTGGGTGCAGTGACACAATCATAGCTCACTGCAGCCTCAAACTCCTGGGTTCAAGCAATCCTCCTGACTCAGTCTCTCAAAGTGCTGAGCTTACACTTCGCCCAGACTGCGTCTGCATTTATGGTCAGACTCAAGGATGAGGGGTCCTTACAACTCATCCAGCACCCCTGTGCTCTCTCCCCTACCCCCTATAGCCACACACGCTGTAAGCTCCAGCTGCCATGCTGCGCTCGTGCCGCTCTGCCTTCTGGGTGGCTCTCACCCACCCTTGACCTCCTGGGCTGCCTTCAACCCCATGCTCAGAGGTTGCTTCCTCTGTGAAGCCAAGGCAGGCAAGCTTTCCACAACGGGCCCCTGTTGTGACTGTCTCTGTGCCACTCATGGGGCATATCACACTTGGTGATTATTGTTCGAGTGTCTGTCTCTCCGACAATGTTGAATTTCTCGGGGACCTGGAGGGAATGTCTCGAGTTTTGTAGACCTTGAGCTGTAGGGTCCTTCTTGATTACCTCAGAACCCCCTGGGAGAGACCCAGGACCAACCCCCGGGAAGTCAGACTTCAGGCCTAGGTGGGACCAGTGTTATGAAGGTGGGGGCCAAGCAGGGCTCGCACCAGCTCAGCCCATCTCTGTTAACATGGAGACTGAGGCCTAGAGAGGCGGCCTGAACTGTCCGGGGTTATACTGCAGCTTGGAGGCAGGGCCAGGACTTCCGGTTCTGTGCCCTTCCCTGCCTGAGGGACGGTGGAGGCTGGTGGCAAGGAGGGTAGTGCAACCCTCTCCTGCCGTCTGGGATTCTTTGGGCACAGCCTCTGGCTCAGGGCTTGACATGTCCCCCAGGGATGCCAGGGGTATTTGTTCCTGAGGCTGCTCCCATGGTGCCCCCTGGGTTCTGGCAGCCCTGGCGATGACTGTACCTCATCCTCTCCCACAAAGCCTTGGCAGAGGGGCCTTAGTACTCAGAAAGAATCCACTTCAGTTATTTTTGTCCCATCCTCCCCTCTCTCACATCTGCCCAGGTCCACAGCCCAGCCTGCCTCAGGGCCTTTGCACGAGTCAGCTCCTCCCCCTGGAATATCCTTGCACCAAATCATCTTAAGCGTGGCTCATTCTCACTTTCAGATCTCAGCTCAAGGTCTAGAGAGGCTTGGGGAGCCCAGCTAAAGCAGCTGTGTTCACGCCCTGTGTGTTGTCTGCAAGCTCTTTGGGGACAGAGGGATAGCCCGGCGCCTGGTCCGCGGCTGGCAGGAGGTTGAAGGGAGGCAGCCAAGAGGGGGACCACAAAGTGAGGGGCAGGGCACCTGGGTGGAAGGAGGAGGAATGGCTAGCAGAGGCCCCGCCATCCCGGGTCAGCCCCTCTCCTTCCTGCCTGTGCACACACGCCCGCTCTGGATGGGTGGTCTTGGAGACAGCAGCAGTTGAAGGGGGGAGCGGGGAGCAGAGGACCATCCATCAGCTGAGGACGTGGTGAGCCTTGTAAATCAGGGAGGCTGTCTGAGGCCCCTTTGCCAAGTGTCTGCCCAGCGTCTGGGAGCCCGGTGGGTAGGCTGTTTCCCTGGGGCCGAGGCAGCCCCAGGGCCGCCCTGGTTAGGAGGGGGTGCTGGCCGTTGCTCCATGGCCCTCTGCCTCCCTTTCTTTCCCCAGCAGTCAGTCAGCGTGGCATCCCAAAGGTGGTTGATTACCGAATGGCCCTTGCCCCAGCCTACAAGACAGGCCATTGTTTTGCTGTCATTATTTTAAGATTTAATACACAAAAGTATAGAAAATAACAAAACAATCTAAAAAACGTACCCACCAAAATTCACAGTTTCATCTTCTTTTACAGATTTTTTAATGTAAAAAATTGTGGGGCCGGGCTCGGTAGCTCAGCCTGTAATCCTGGCGCTTTGGGAGGCCGAGATGAATGGATTGCCTGAGCCTGTGGGTTCAAGACCCGCCTGGGCAACTTGGCGAGACCTCATCTCTACAATAAATCAAAAATTAACTGAGTGTGGTAGCGCGCGCCTGTAATTCTGGCTACTTGGAAGACTAAGGCAGAAGGATCACTGGAGCCCAGTGAGTCGAGGCTGCAGCGGCCAGGAGTGTTCTACTGCACTCTAGTCTGGGCGACGGAGTGAGACTCCAACTCAAAAAAAACACAATTGTGGATGGCAGCATATAAAATTGCATTAAACACAGATGCTCAGTACAATGATTTGTTACAAACAGACATCAAAATAAGCTCCACCAAGTCATGAAACAGATACCCCTGGCATCTCTGAGGGAGACATTAAGCCCTGAGCCAGAGGCTGTGCCCAAAGAGTCCCAGACGAGCCGGGCTCGGTGGCTCAGCCTGTAATCCCGCGCCTTTGGGACGCTGAGGTGAGTGGATTGCCTGAGCCCGTGGGTTCGAGAACCGCCTGGGCAGTGAGACCTCATCTCTACAATAAATCAAAAAATCAGCCGGGCATGGTAGCACATGCCTGTAATTCTGGCTACTTGGAAGCCTGAGGCGGAAGGATCGCCGGAGCCCAGCAAGCGAGGCTGCGGTGGCCGGAAGCGGCCACTGCACTCCAGTCTGGGCGACCAAGTGAGACTCCAACTCAAAAAAAAAAAAGAGTCCCAGATGGCAGGAGAGAGTAGCACCACACTCCTTGCCACCAGCCTCCACCGTCCTCTGCCATCACTCCCCGCCATGTGTCCTTCTCATTCACACACCTCTCCCTGTCCCTTTATATTCTTCTTCTTCGTCTTCTTTTTAGAGGTGGGATCTTGCTATGTTGCCCAGGCTTGTCTGAAACTCCTGGACTCAAGAAATCCTCCTGTCTCAGCCTGCCAAGTAGGTGGGAGTACAGGACTGCACCACCGTGACTGGCTTTGCCCCCTTCTATTCTGACTTTTATGTGGCATCATTGCTTAGCTTTATGGGTCTTTAAAAAATATAAATACAATAAAACACTGCAGATAAAATTTCCCTTTTTGCGTTCCAACTCTACCCCAGGAGGCAAGCACAATTATGAAACTCATGTATATCATTTCAGGCTGTATTTGATATTTTTACAACATATATTTGTGTTAGAGAAGTATTGTTTTATGTAGCTTAAACATTTTAAAGACAGTGGGAGTAATATTGTGTATATTATTTTGCAAGTTGCTTCTTCACTCAACTCTTAATGCCTTTTAAAAACAGCTTTATTGGCCGGGCTCGGTGGCTCAGCCTGTAATCCCGCGCTTTGGGAGGCCGAGGTGAGTGGATTGCCTGAGCCCACGGGTTCGAGACCCGCCTGGGCAACTTGGCGAGACCTCATCTCTACAATAAATAAAAAATTAGCCGGTGGTGCGCGTCTGTAGTTCTGGCTACTTGGAAGGCAGAGGCGAAAGGATCGCTGGAGCCCAGCAGGTCAAGGCTGTGGTGGCCGAGAGCGGCCACTGCACTCCAGTCTGGGTGACAGAGTGAGTCTCCAACTCAAAAAAACCAAAAACCAAAAAAACAGCTTGATTGAGGCATAATTTATACATCATAAAATTCAACCATTTCAGTACACAATTTAATGATTTTTAGTAAATTTAAAGACTTGTACAACCATCAGCACAATCCAATTTTACAGCACTTCCCTCCTTTCTAGAAAGCCTCACTGCTTGCTTTCTCTCTTTTTTCTAAGTGCTTTTGATACACATTTTAATAACTGTTCCATTTCAAGTTCCCACTAGGTGCTGAGCATCGTCCTAAGGGTGTTACATATGTCACTGCACTTAATCCTCACGGCAGTTCCATAAGGGAATAGACGAGAACACAGAGGCACAGAGAGGGGGACATACCATCACCCTCCCAGGGACTGACAGAAAAGGCTGCAACCCCAGAGTCAGCCGCTCACAGCACCACTACACGGCTCTGCATTCATACATGTTTACTGCCGTGTGGCATGTCGGGCAAATCCTTTTATCCCACAGTGTGGATGAGAAGCTGAGGCTCAGAAAAGCTTAGGCGACTTGCTCAGTGTCACTGGATGGAAGATGGCAGAAGAAGATTTGGTACCAGGGCTGTGTGCCTCCCAAACTCACCTGGCCCTTGGCTAATCTCATCTTGCTGTTTTCATTATAGAAAAGGGACAAAAGGGAGAGGAAAGACAGGAGAATGGGTGGAAAAGGAGAGAGTGATGTCAGAACAAACTTCATTTTTTTTATGTTGACAGCTTTACCCTCCAATGACAAACTGGGAAAAGCAGAGGACAACCTGGTAAGTTTTTCACTAAATTAAATTCCCTTAAGTTAAAAAAAGACAGTTCTTTTCTTGATTTTCCCCCCTTTTTTCTAAGTAAGGTGATCTTATACAATGGTTATGTTTTTTTGGTTATAAATACACGTGCTTGGTGAGTGAAGGGGGACGGAAGGCAGAGAAATGGCGCTGTACACAGCTAGTATAGGCTTGGAGGCTGAACGCCACACAGACAGACAGACACACAGTCCACCCCCTGCAGGGCAGGCAGGCCGCATCCTGGGACCCGAAGCACTTGGGAAACGGGAAGCGGTGGAAGGCCTAGCTGGAGTTGGAGGCCCAGGCTCCCAGGAGGCTCCCTGGTCCGAGGTCCTGGGCTCAGCTCACGTGATTCAGGGCTTTGCCAGCGAACTCCAGCAGCACAAGGCCGCACGGGGCCCATCCACGGGGTAGTGCTCGAGCTGCCTCTGTTCAACCTGTGTCTATATCAGCGGCAAAGGCTCCCCGAAGTAGAAGTAGGTGCTGGAACTTGTGCTGCACAGCCTGGAGCTGGTCTGACTGCGGAGTATGTGGGGGTGGTGCAGTAGGCATAGCCCACCCGGGAAGGACAACTTGCAGAATGGCCACATCTCCTTGACGAGGAGTCCAGGTGCCGCCACTGATATTTTTGTTTTTGAGTCGGGATCTTTGTCACTCAGGCTGAGTGCAGTGGTACCATCACGGCTCACCACGGCCTCCAACTCCTGAGCTCAGGCAATCCTTCTGTCTTAGCCTCCCAAGTAGCTGGAATTACAGGTGCTCGCCACCATACCTAGCTAATTTTTAAATTTTTTGTACAGATGAGGTCTCACTCTGTTACCCAGGCTGGTCTTGAACCCCTAGGCTCAAACAATCCTCCTGCCTTGGCTTCCCAGAGTGCTGGGATTACAGGCCTGAGCCGCCACATCAGCTGGTTATGATATTATATTATAATTGGGCAAGATAAAAGTGTGAGCAGCAGGCGGAGGGTGGTAGTTTACATCTGTAATCCCAGCACTCTGAGAGGCCAAGGCGGGAGGATCACTTGAGCCCAGAAGTTGGAGGCTGTGGTGAGCTGTGATTGCGTCACTGCACTCCAGCCTGGGCAACAGAGTGAGAACCAGAATTTAAAAAAAAAAAACGTGAGCAGCTGCATGCCAGTCCCCAGATCTTGGGGAGATTTTCTGGCTTATGGGTCCCCATAAGTGTAAGCCTCCTTGGGGGCTCGTCCCAGTCCACCTCAGCCTGGAGCTGGGAAGTGTTTTCTTTGATATTTGTCCTCCCCGGAGTTCATATTTGTATTTGTCCAAACCGTCTAGTTGAGGAAATCCTACCCAGGATGTTTGAAATCTTCATGCTACCAGCTCAAACTCTGGATCGAGTTAACAAAATAGAGGAAAACTCTTGTTCTTATCCAGCAGTCAAACTTCAAGGCAACTTCCACCCCGGGAACTCAGCCAGTTGCTGGGATGGGAGGGAATCAAAGGCTTCTAGACAGTGAAAAAGTCTTTAGAACAGAGCTCAGCTCCGAGCCAGCTTTGGCCTTACTGCAGAGGAAGAACAATGACTTGATAAGCATGTTTATCTCCCCTGCACCGCAAGGTCTGGCTCCCCAGGAGTGATGCGGAACAGATTCTTTTTTTTTTTTTGAGTTGGAGTCTCACTCTGTCGCCCAGACTGAGTGCAGTGGCCTCTCCCAGCCAACCGCCGCCTCGACCTGCTGGGCTCCGGCGATCCTTCCGCCTCAGCCTTCCAAGTAGCTGGAACTACAGGCGTGGGCTACCACGCCCGGCTCATTTTTTGATTTATTATAGAGATGAGGTCTCGCCAAGTTGCCCAGGCGGGTCCCGAACCTGCGAGCTCAGGCAATTCACTCACCTCAGCCTCCCAAAGCGCAGGATTACAGGCTGAGCCACTGAGCCCGGTTAGGGAACAGATTCTAAAGGAAGCTGGGAGGGCTGTCTGGCCTGGCCTCTCCACCAAAGTGTGGGAAAGGCAGCGGCTCCAGTGCTCTGGGACCCCTTAGCATCGGGGCAGAGAGGTTTCCTGACTTCCATAGCACCCTGAGCCATCCGATAAAGTTGACAAGACACTTACACATTTTTATTTTTTTGAGTCGGGGTCTTACTGTGTTGCCCAAGCTAGAATGCAGTGGCACAATCATTGCAGCCTTGACCTTCTAGGCTCAGGCGACCCTCCTGCCTCAGACTCCCAGATAGCTGGGACTATAGGTGTACACCCCCATGCCCAGCTAATTTTTAAAATGTTTTTGTAGAGAGGAGGTCTTGCTATGTTGCCTGGGCTCAAGCAATCCTCCTGCCTTGGCCTACCAAAGTGCTGGGATTACAGGTGCGCCTGGCTGACACTTATAGGTTGATCTGGGAAAAGGAGGTGCTCCTGAGACATCTTAGAAAGATGTCCATAAAACTGACTAAAAAGTAATCATAAGGCCAAAACAGAATCCAGGCGGGCAAGGGAAAGGATCAACTTCTGTGATCTGGGAGCCTGAGAGCGATCAGTCCCAGGGGATGCCTCGGCTGGGTGGAAGGTAGAGTCAGCCTGGGTTCCCCAGAATCAGCAGTGTTGTGTATGGGTGTGCGCTCACCTCCGGGAGCTGTCTCACTGAGACAGACCTGGTTTCCTAGATGATCCCTGTCGTGCCGGACTCCCAAAGATCTCAAAAGGTAAGGCACTATGTCCGAGAGGCCAACGAAATGGTCCGGAGACAACAGACGAGATATGGGCTTTATCCAGGAACTTATAGGGAAGATGGTCCAGGAGCGGCAGACAGGACAGGAAAAACCACCTAAAAGGCGCATAGATTATATCATATTTTCTATAGGGTGGAGTGCAGGGTTAAGAATGAAAAGGGCTGGGCTTCTAGTGTGCAGGCCTGCAGGTGCAGTGTGAGAACACGCTTCCACATACGTCTCATGTACACCAAATGACTGTAAATTCTCACTAGGGGTGGGATTTTTAAGTATTATAATGCACCAAAGGTGAACTAAGGGTAACCAAAAGTTATGGGCATTGATCTAGGCATGCCTGATCTGGTCCGAACTGACAATAGGTCAGGGAGCTGACAACCTCCAGAAAGGGTGCACAAGAACATTCACTGTGCACAGCTGCCCAATGTGGTCAGCAGGCCCAGAGGACACTTCGCCCATGGCCTCAGCATGACCCGTCTGCCCAGGCATGGAGCCTGAGGGGAAGGGAAACTCCTGGGTTGGCCACACTCCTGGGACTTCTGTCCAGGCTACAGTCCCCTGCTTGGGGTCCTTTCCAGGGTGTGCTCATGTTGTCACTGAGCGTGTGTCACCCTTTGGTCCCAGGGTCCTGCATCCAATTGCAGTTCCCATCATCCCCCTGCACCCAGAACCCAGCAGCTATTCTTCGACTATGGGTGGTGGGCACAGATCAAGAGGGTGGGTGAGTCAGGGTGACTGACGACTGCCAGGTGCCACTGCACCCTTCTGAATATATGCCACACATTCTTTCTTTTTCTTTCTTTTTTTTTTTGAGTTGGAGCCTCACTCTGTCGCCCAGACTGGAGTGCAGTGGCCACTCCCAGCCACCGCAGCCTCGACCTGCTGGGCTCCGGCGATCCTTCCGCTTCAGCCTTCCAAGTAGCTGGACTTACAGGCGTGCGCTACCACACCCAGCTGATTTTTTGATTTATTGTAGAGATGAGGTCTCGCTGCCCAGGCGGGTCTCGAACCCGGGGGCTCAGGCAATCCACTCACCTCAGCCTCCCAAAGGCGCGGGATTACAGGCTGAGCCACCAAGCCGGCTCTTTCTTTTTCTTTTTTAAAGCGGGATTTATTGAGAGGACAGAAAAGCTTCCACAGTGGGAGAGGACCCGAAGGGGTTGCCCAACCACACATTACTTCATAGGGCCTCCACTATTGTTATCTCCAGGAGGTGGAATCTCAGAGAGGTACAGTAACTTACCTAAGGTCACACAGCTAGTCAGTGCCAGAGCTGGGAAGGGGACACAAATTTGCCTGACCCCGGGTCCTTGGCTTTCTGCCTTTGACTCCCCAGCTCCTTCAGCCAGTTGGTGGAAGTCCAGGGGCCGCTGGGGAGGACACGCCTGCTCGGGGCCCGCTGTGCACCCAGCCTGAGATTGACCTCACGCCCTCTCTGATACCTGGGGCTGCACGGATAGAGGTGGGCGGAATGCTTTTATTTCGCTTTCCCCAGACACCAGCTCTGACACCTCCAATTTCCACCGCAATCACAGTGTTTTTTGAGTCAAGCAGTGTATAAGGAAAATCGCTCTTTCCCGGGAATAATTTATCATCTTGTTATTTCCATTACCTGACCCTGTTTGAGTCTATTCTGTGCTGAGCTGTTTGAATTCCCGACTTGGAAATCCCCAGGCCGGGTGGGAAATGCTGCTTCTGCCAGGAGCGATTGTGGGGGGTGCTGCCTATCGGCCTGGGGTGGAGGGGGTGTGGAACACAGTGGGGAGGGGGCTGAGGGTGGGAACCAGGCAGCGTTTTTTGTTTTTCTGATGGAACTCCATGGGGCTCTGCTGGGCTGGGGAGCATTGGAGGTGGGAAGGGGGGCAGGGGGCCATCAGGACCTACAGTCGGGGGCTCCAAGGAGGGCAGAGCCATGGGCAGGAATGGGGAGGGGGCTCCAGAGAGCCAGGGGACGCCTAGACCATCCTGGACAGACACAGAGGAGGGCCATTGAGGATGCCGATTTTGGTTTTCGACGGGAGACCGTGAGGAGTGCACAGTGTTAGAGCTCGGGCCTGCGGCTCAGATCCTGGCCCTGCCGCTCACCGGCTGTGTGGTTTTGTGCACCTTGCTCAACCCCGCCCAGCCTCAATTTCTTCCTCTATAAAGTGGAGGAGTAATGGCCACCGCCCCGTGTTGTGAGCGTTGACTGAGGTGAAGCACGTCAAGGCTTGGTCTGGCCTCCAACTGGGGTACGTGGGAGCCTGATATTGGCTGTTTAAGGGGATCAACTCTCTCCACTTTGCTCGGAGAACTTTCCTATTTCAGCACTGACAGTCCTACATCCCGGGAAATCCCTTGGTCCTGGAGAATCTAGGATGGCTGGTCACCCTGGCTGGCTGGCTGGGATCTCCATCCAGAAATGGGGCCTTGGAAGCCCACGTGAGCGCCGTGGGAAAGGCCAAAGCCCTTGCCAAGTAAGGCTCTGCCAGGTCCTGGAGTTGGTTACGTCTCCTCTGGCTCTGAGGCCTGCTTTGGCTGAGTTAACTTCGTGGTGGGGGAGGGTGGATATAAATGTCCATCTACAAGTTTCTGAACCACAGAGGATCAGATGTGGTCTTCAGCCCCTGTCCCCCAGATGCATCCTACAGGTCATCTGGGTGTGCAAGAGACGTTGTGGACATTCAGCGGGGAAGCGGGGTAGGGGAAGGCTGTGTCACCGCAGGCGAATGCATCAGGTGGAACATGACGCACGAACCCTTCACTTGTCCCCTGGGGGTGGACGGGGATAGGGGAAGTGGAGGCTCCACTTAGGGATCCCCTCCCTGACCCCGTCTCTCTGGCTTTTGTTCTTTTTTCCAAATTCTGCTCACTTCTAGTGCCCCTTTTGTGGCCTTGGCCCCTGATGGAAATGTGCTCTCGGGATCATCCACAATCAGTTTTTAAAAGTATTTTTTCCTAAGCAGACTAAAGGGAGGCCCAGACTTTACCTGTACGACGATCACTTGTATACTTAATCCTGAATTGTACCCCACATCTTTATTTTTTTATTTTATTTTTTTTGAGTTGGGGACTCACTGTTGCCCAGGTTGGAGTGCCGTGGCACACTCACAGCCACCCCAGCGTCCACCTGCTGGACTCCGGCGATCCTTCCACCTCAGCCTTCCAAGTAGCAGAACTACAGGTGCGGGCTACCATGTCCAGCTAATTTTTTGATTTATTGTAGAGACGAGGTCTCGCTATGTCGCCTGGGCTGGCCTCGAAACCGTGAGCTCAGGCAATCCACTTGCCTTAGCCTTCCAAAGTGCTGGGATTACAGGCTGAGCCACCGAGTCCAGCCACCCCACATCTTTAAAAGGAAAAAATAGTATTTTTCTTAAACAGAGACAGTTTCCTCCCCAAGAAGAACTGTGGGGCCAACTGTTCAGATAATGGTGGGCGTATTCCACGTGGAATCACACGGATTTACCTGTTTAGACTTGGAAGACCTTGTCAGGAAAGACCACATTTGGGGTCTGTTCCAGGCTCTGTGGGCCACCCATTTCAGAGGGGCATGGTTCTAGATCCCCGGTGTGTAGTCTGGCTAATTCCTCTCCTGGCTGCCCCTGGCTCAGCTCTCGGATTCTGTAGCAGGATCTGCTGGGCTTGAGTGATGACCTCTTCCCCAGTTACACCTTTCAAGGGCCTGGTGACTTGGCCTGGTCTCACCCCACAGCCCAGAGGGTTGATGCTACCAAGTCACAGAACTTTAGGGCCCAGAGACATCTGGTTCGACCTCTTATTTGACAGGGAAACAGAGGCCCGTGCAGGCCAGGTGACCCATTTGTACTTACATACTCGGGACACAGCAAAGTTGAGGAGAATAGTGCTATAGTGTATCTGAGTGATTTATTTAAATTTATTTTTTTCAGTTGGGCTCACACTCTCGCCCAGCCTGGAGTGCAGTGGCATGATCACAATTCACCACACTTCGACCTCCTGGATTCAGGCAATCCTTTCACCTCAGCCTCCCAGGTTGCTGGGATTGTAGGCATGTGCACCATGCCTGGGTAATTTTTTTATTTTTTTGTAGAGATGAGGTCTCATTATGCTGCCCAGGCTGGTCTTGAACTTTTGGCTTCAAGCAATCCTCTAACCTTGGCCTCCCAGAGTGTTGGGATTGCAGGCGCGAGCCACCATGCCTGGCTTAGCCTGATTTATTTTAAAATATGGTCATGCATTGCCTAACAACATTTTGGTCTACAGCATATATGATGGTGTTTCCAAGATTGTAATGGAGCTGAAAAATTCCCATCGCCCGGTGACATTGTATCTGTCATGTCATTAGCGAAGTGCGTTATTTGCGTGTTTGTGGTGATGCTGGTATAAACAAACCTACTGCATTGCCAGTTGTGTAAAAGTGTATGGTAGTGTCTAGGACTTCACACTCCCTCACCACGCACTCGCTGACTCGCCCAGAGCAACGTCTGGTCCTGCAAGCTTCATTCAGGGAGGGTGCCCTGAACTGGCATACCATTATTTATATTTTATATCTACTGTAACTTTTCTCTGTTTAGATGCACAAATACTTACTATTGTGCTAACTGTTGCCTATAGCACTCAGTACAGTCACATGCTGTAAGGATTGCATCCATGGGCCACACCATGGAACCCAGGCATGTAGCAGGCTGAACCATCTGGGTGTGTGTAAGTGCACTTTGTAATGTTCACACAATGACATCACCTAATGACGTTTCTCAGAATGTATCCCCATCACATCTCAGTTGTCAAGCAGTGCATGACTGTACTTCTGTATGAATGGATTTGAGTAAGTTCTGATCTGCATACACATTAAGGGCTGGCTAATTAACACGTAAAGTAAACCAGCTAATTCTCCCTTGCAACACCACTTTCGGGCTGCCTTTTTATTAGCATAAGGGATGTGGCAGTGGGTTTTTATTTCTTTGTTTTTTTGAGATGGGATCTCCTTCTGTCGCCCAGGCTGAAGTGCAATCAAAGCTCACTGTGGCTTCCTACTCTTGGGCTCGAGAGATCCTCTTGTCTCAGCCTCCTGGGTAGCTGGGACTACAGGTACCCACCACCACTCCTGGATAATTTATTGATTTTTAGTAGAGACGAGGTCTTGCAGTGTTGCCTAGGCTAGTCTCGAACTCTTTGGCTCAAGCAGTCCTCCTGCCTCGGCTCCTAGCTGGGACTACAGCTGCAGTGGTTTTGATGGGAGGCATTTGTGGAATGTAAGGTGGGAATGGGAGAGACTGTTCAAACTCTGGCAGGGGTGTTGCTGAGGCAGCTGGGGCACACAGAACTAAGACCTTGATGAGGCCCTTCCGCTTTCCACAGCCCCACAGGAGTCCCTCAGCAGCAGCCTGGCCTGGAGGGTGAGCCAGGCTGGGTGGGCTCCAGCCTGGGCAGTGAGTGGGCAGTGAGAGGGTGGGCGGGCCAGACCTATTACTCCCTCGCTGGGTGGCAGTTGCTTTGGGGTCTGGAGGCTCCCCTAGACAGGGTACTAATTGAGGCCTGAAAGTCTGGGTCCTTAGTGGCTGGCCGGGCCTGCTTTGAAAGCTGCTCTTCCTTGGAATTTTTTTGGCTGCTTTAAATTGATTGAGCCTGGCTGGGCTCGGAGGCTCAGTTTGTAATCCTAGCGCTTTGGGAGGCCGAGGTGAGCGGATTGCCTGAGCCCGCGGGTTCGAGACCCACTTGGGCAACTTGGTGAGACCTCATCTCTACAATAAATCAAAAAATTAGCCGGGTGTGGTAGTGCGCGCCTGTAGTTCCAGCTACTCGGAAGGCTGAGGTGGAAGGATTGCCAGAGCCCAGCGGGTTGAGGCTGTGGTGGCCGGGAGCGGCCACTGCACTCCAGTCTGGGCGACAGAGTGAGACTCTGACTCAAAAAAAAAAATTGATTGAGCCCTAGGCTGGGGACTCCACAGCTTGTGGGAATTGTACGCTGGGGCTCTTGACCTGCTGGCCTTCCCCTAGGGGTGGAAGGCACACAGGCCCTGGACTTGGGAGTGTTTCTGTCCACCCATGCATTCCTCCACCCATTAAGATAGCAGTCCATCCTCTCAGTACATGGGTCTTCATGGAATAGCTGTCCACCTATGTCTTCATCCATCTGTCCAATGCTCCAACAGTCTGCCTATCCTTGTATCCCACACTCATTCCCCCACCCACCCCCATTTGTCTATTTCCACCCATATCCCATCTATCCATCCCTCACTGCTTCCCCCAGTCACCCATCACAAACCCATCCATCCACCTCTCCACCTATCCACCCCCATCCATCCCCCACCATCCAATGCCCACCCACCCACACATCCCCCACTCATTGATCTACCCATCCACCTACCTATCCATCTATTCATCCATCGACCCAGGAATGTTTCTAGATAGCTAACTAGGGACTCCGAGATGAATAAGACTTGGCATCTCCCTTGAAGGAGCTAATGGGGGAGACAGGCTCTAGGACAGACACAGCATCGCCACAATATATCTAGAAGCAGAGCCCGGAGAAGGGGTGCAGAGGACTGATCTGGGCAGGTCTCTGCCTTGAGGGCAGGTCCCTGCCTTGAGAGCAGGGATAACAGCACTCAGCTTTGGGTTCCCTTTTCCCCATGAAAGACCCTGGGCAAGGGTGGAGGAGATGGCAGGCGGGAAGCAGGGAGGGAGGGAAGAAAGGAGGGAGGAAGAGGCTTCACTTGTCATCTGCTCAGCAGGTATAGTCAGACTTCAAATGTCCCCAAAGAGCGTCTGCTGAGAGGCAGGGGGTGAGCACGCTGAATTATTTCTCTGGTAATTGGCACTGAAGAAGCTGCAGACATCCTGGGGTCTGCATCAAAGGGCTTAGTGTTTCTCGGACTGGCTTGGTGAAGACTCAGAGCAGCTTGTCTGAGCACCCACTCCTCACCCTCCCACTTGCCTGCTCCCCTCAGCACTGCCTGGTTAGGGGCCGCCATGCTCTCCTTGGCTGTCTGCACAAAACAGCGTAGGGATGGGGCCGGGTGTGTGCAGGTCAGAGCCCTGACCATTTGCAGAGGAAGGGAAAGGGAAGGAAACTGGAGCACCAAGGCCCTTCTCTGCAGGGAACACCAGGATTAGCCTTGGTAGTGGCTCTTCAACATTCATGCGTAGACTGGCAGGGTCCTTCTCCCCACTTGGTCTGGGCAAGGCCAGCACCAGGTTTCCCTTTGATCTCCTCCCTCCCCTGTGCAGAAGAGCATTTGCTGGCAGTTTGGACCGACTGCTCAACCATGTTTTGTCAACAGTTGAATCTCTCCGTGTCTGCATGTACCGGTGTGTGCACACATGTGTGTGCGTCTGTGTGGCATCGGTCTCCCCTGGCAAGGGCCCCTTCTACTGCAATTCTGACTGGTCCCTGGGCACCTCTCTAACAGCTGGGCCTCCATCTGGCCTCTTTATGCTGGAGGCTTCTCTTTCTCTGGCGGGCAGAGTGCAGAAGCAGGTGCAGCCTGGGATGGAGGATGCAGACAGCCAGGTTTCCAGCCGACCCACTTCCTGCCTGTGGTGGGACCCGGCAGCAGGAGGGGAAACTCTTTCTTCTACCCATCTCAGATTCCTTGGCTGGGCCCCCATAACAAAAGAAAGATTAACAAGAGAAAAGCAGACAAGGCCTGAAGAAACAGTTAAACCCAAGTGTTTTTTTTTCCCCGGTGGGCCTGGTGACAAAGGTGGTGGGGAAATGTGAGAACAGGGGAGTGTGGTGACCTGGGGAGCTTGGCCAGCCCTGCTGTCAAGATTCTTCTCCGTGTCCTTGTGACAAGGATGCTCCTTCCCTTCAGGGAGCGGGAGGGCACTTCTCTTTCGACCTGCTTTAGGGGAAGGTCAGGAAGTCTTTTCTGCACATGCTCGTCCTCAAAGTCCTTCGGCTAAAGATATTCAGTGTTGCAAAGTTTCATAGTTTGGGGTAGCGTGTCCTGAACCCCATCACAATATAGAGAACAGGTCAAAGGGGAGCCCCTCTGTGGGTAGTGGAGGTGGGGTGGGTCCCAAACTGCGCCCTGGAACGTCCAGGGACCCCTCCCCTGCCCCTGGGGGCTCTGGGAAGCACAATGAGAAAACTCCCCATTGAGTTCAGTTCTCTCACCTCAAAGACGGGGAGTGACAGAATCAGGGGCTAGAGGCAGGCCAGGGAGAAGAACTGTGTCACAGAACTGTGTCTCAGACACCACTACCCTAGGATGCCCAGTAGCAGAGAATTTCAAGACTTGCTTCATTTGATCTTGACTGCCAATCTGGTCATACCTGCAGAGTCTGTACCCAGAAAGACACAGCCAGGCCAGTCAGGACCAGCTCCATAATCTGCAGGAAAGGTGCAAAATGAAAATGCAGGGCCCCTTGCTCAAAATTACCGAGACTTTCCAGATAGCGACAGCAGATCATTAAACTGAGCACAGGCCCTGAGCGACTGCACAGGTTGCACACGACCAGCACTAAGGCCAGTGAGATTCCGCCATCATGGGAGCCATTGAGACTCCCTGGGTAGGGGGTTTGGGCTGGCGCTGGGGGCTAGTGAGGAGTCTTAGGACAGCATCCTGCTTTGGAAGGAAAGGCAGACCCTTGTGCACTGCTGGTGGAAATGTAAAAATGTACAATTGTGATGGAAAACAGCATGGTGGTCCTCAGAAAAGTAAACTTAGAGTTACCACATGATCTAGCAATTCCACTCTTGGGTATTTACCCAAAAGAACTGAAAGCGGGGACCAAACAGATATTTTATATCCATGTTTGTAGCAGCATTAGTTACAGCAGTCAAAAGGTGGAAACACTTATGAATGAGAACATGTGGCATTCAGTTTTTTGCTTCTGTGATAGACCACTGAGTATGATAGACTCCAAATCCATCCAAGTTGCTGCGAAATCCATAATTTTATCCTTCTTTATGGCGGTGTAATATTCCATTGTGTACATGTACCACCTGTACTTTGACCACTTATGTACCTAATCCTGACGTGTACCCCACATCTTTTTTTAAAAAAGGTGGAAACAATCCACTTCCACCAACAGATGAAAGAATGAGTAAAATGTGGTACATACATCTAGTGGAGTATCACTAAGCATAAAGTAGTAGAAAATTCGAACACAGGCTGCAACACGGATGGACCGTGAAAACACCATGCTAAGTGAAATAAACCAGACATAAAATGTCAGCTATTACGTGATTCCACTTATATGAGGAACCCAGGGTAGTCAGAAATAGAAGCAAAGGCCAGGCGGAGGCTTATATCTGTAATCCCAGTAGGTTGGGAGGCCGAGGTGGGAGGACTGCTTGAGGCCAGGAGTCTGAGACCAGCCTGGGGAATATAGCAAGACCTCGTCTCTACAACAAATTAAAAAATTAGCCCAGCATGGTGGTGTGTGCCTGTAGACCCACCTACTCTGGAGGCTGAGGAGGATGGATCGCCTGAGCCCAGGAGATTGAGGCTTTGGTGAGCTGTGACTGTGCCATGGCGATTCAGACTGGGTCACAGAGTGAGACCCTGATTTGAAAGAGAGAGAGAGAGAGAGAGAGAGAGAGAGAGAGAGAGAGAGAGAGAGAGAGAGAGAGAAAGAAAGGAGAAAGGAGAAAAAGTTGCCGGGGTCATGGCAGGGAATGGGGTACTAGTGTTGAATGGATACAGAGCTTTAGTTTTGGAAATGGATGCTGCTCACACAATGTTGTGAACGTACTTAATGCTGAATTGTACTTTTAAAAATAGCTAAAATAAGCTGGGCTCGGTGGCTCAGCCTGTAATCCCAGCACTTTGGGAGGCTGAGGTGAGTGGATTGCCTGAGCCCGCAGGTTCGAGACCCCCATGGGCAACTTGACGAGACCTCATCTCTACAATATATCAAAAATTAGCCGGGTGTGGTAGCGCGTGCCTGTAGTTCCAGCTACTTGGAAGGCTGAGGCGGAAGGATCGCTGGAGCCCAGCAGTCGAGGCTGCTGTGGCCGGGAGCGGCCACTGCACTCCAGTCTGGGTGACAGAGTGAGACTCCAACTCAAAAAAAGAAAAAACTAAAATAGTCAATTTCATGGTATTTTACCACAATTTAAAAAAGGCAGGCAGGCGCCTGTGGGAAGACCAGACGATTGTGGGGGCTTGCGAGAGGTGCCGGGGCCAGGGGAACTGAGGCGCCCTCTCTTGGAGTTCAGGTGCCACGTTCTGTGGTCCGGCCCCCACAGCCCCCTGACAGGTGGAAGGTCAGTCCAGAGACAGGACCTGGACTCCAGAGGCCTGGAGAAACACCTCCAAGCCAAAGGTACCCTTGCACCTGCCCATATGTGGCCTGAAAAGGGAGCTGCCTCACTGAACCCACCTCCGGGCCCTGATGAAGACCCATGTCAGCACCTGGGGCTCTCAGTCACACTGGGCCATGGCCACGAGAGAGTTCCCACCACGGGGGCAGTTCCCATCTCTGTGCAGTGACTGAACTTTATTCTCATGTGTTACACCAGGAGTGGGAAATATCCCGGTGGGACAAGGGGCGGACTTTCCCCCATATATCTAGAAGTTTCCATCTGAGCTGCCGACAAGGCCCAGGTTCCCTTTGCTTGTGCCGCTCTCAGAATCCTGCCCTCAGAATCCTGACTTGTTCTCACAGCAAACCCCGGCCCTGCACTGCAGCCTCAAGGGCACTCACTGTCTTTGGCATCTGATTACCCTGGATTCAACTGTGGACTCTTCTGACCTTGCTGGTCCTCAGTTTCCTGCTCCGTAACATGGGAACAATAAACGTTCCCGACTCATTGGTGGGTGAGGATTACCTAAAACTCTTAGCAGGAGCCTGACTCCACAAATGGTGGCCATGATGGGTATTATCTTTCCCTCACGGTAAATGCTTCTTCTCTCCCTGGCCCTGGCTTGGTGGAATTGAGGGCTCTGCTTGTTGTCAGCAAACAAAACCCAGTTGGCGTGAGGAGGTGGGGTGGCGAGAGCAACAGGGGAGCCCGGGAGGGCACTGCCTGGAGTCCTTGCCGGGCCTCCCTCCCTGAGCTGGGCAGTGCCCTCCCCACCTGCTGTGTCCTCATGGCAGAACATGCCAGCGATCATTCACAAGAGAGGCGGGAATAGGCAGAACAGATCACGCAAGCTTCTGGAAACCCTGAGAGGCAATGCCGGAAAGGGGGCGTTTTCTCTCTTGGGAAAGACGCCAGCCCCCATTTTTTGGAGGTGGAAATGACTCTAACCTGCGGGGCCTGATGGAGGTGAATTCACTGTAGATGCCCTTTGCTCCAAGATTGAGCAACAGCTGGGGGCAGCGCATCTGTCCAGGGGTGGGACACGCAGCAGAACTTGGTCCTAAGGAGTCACCTGGAGACTGAGGCACATCCGCTCGTCTGTGGGGTGCTGTGTTTCCTGTGCCAGCCTGGTCCTCAGACTCTGCCCCTCCTTGCCTGTCCATGCCCCCGTGTCTCATCCCCCAGCAGCTGTGGGCTTGGGCTTGTCCGCCAGAGGAGATGCAGGTAAACTGCTTCTGCTACTTCCCTCGCTCTCAAGATGTGGTGGCCCTCCCCCCAGCCTCAGCACCAACTGGGAGCTTAGAAATGCACGTTGTCAGCCCCACCCTGACCTCTGAACTAGAAGCCCTGGGGCAGGATCCAGTGGTCAGTGTTTCATCAAGTCCACTGGGTGATTCGTATGCAGCAGGAGGGCAGGGGCCATGTCTGTTTTGTCTGCTACTAACCCCAGCCTGACATTGCAGCTGGCACCTGGTAACTGCCCAATAAATACTCGATGGGCGAATGAATGTGGATAAGCATTATTATCCCAAAGTCCCAAAGGGAAGAGCCTGAAATTTACTGTGCCCCAGGCGGCCACTATACTCATGTTCTTATGTCATCTAGACAACTCCTGAGGCGGTGCCTTGTCTGGATTCTACTGGAGAAACAACCAACAGCTGGTGTGTATGTTGTGCTGGGCACAGTGATGTACTTGCTTACATTTTCACAATCACCCGGGGACGGAAGTGTTATTCTCATTCTACAGATGAGAAAATGGAGGCAGAGGGAAGTACTCATAATTTCAGGTACGAAGTAATGGAGCTGGGATTTGAGCAGGGTCCAAAGTGCATGTGCTTTCCACCTGCTGCCTCTTTCGGGGACGAGTTGGGTTATCTGGTATTCAGGACAAGTCAGGTCCCTTCTGCACTCCTGATTTTTACAGATGTCACAGAACACCGTCCAACCCCCACCATGAAAGCTTAATTGCAAAAGCTAATTTGTAAGATGGTTGCTTGGGACTCAGAAAGCATTTTGGTGAAGCAAGAATTTCTTGGTTCCCTAGCCAGCCCATGAAGAACCCCTGACTAGAACCTCCGCCCCGTGGGGGGATCTGCATTCCATCTGAGTCCTTGAGTGGACACTCCCAGGTTGACCTGCGAGGAACACCACCCTAGGAAACGCACTTGGAATCCATCCTGGGGGCTGCAGGGAATGGGGCTGGCCCAGGCACAGGGTTCTGGTGGGAGCTGAGGGAGGGGGCTCATGCCGCATCAGGTATGAGAGGGCACTGGTCCCAGCACAGAAGCAAGGGAAGAGCGCCTGTACTTAGAGCCACAGGCAGGGGCAAGAACCACTCACAGGCCAGGTGTCTCTCAGGTTGGGTCTGTGGATGTAGAGAGCTGCTGGGCAGCCCATGGACCATATTTTCTCTGCCTGCTGAGCAAGTACTCACTGTCTTCCACCTCGCCTACCTGCTACGGCCTCGGGGCTGTTGCTGCACCCACCCTGTATGTTTATCAGGAGTTTGATATGTACTTTTTAATTTAAACAATTTCATTGTTATAAATGTAATATAGTATAGTATATTGTTTGCAAAGGGTAACTGGGTGGGACGCAGTGGCTCACCCCTTGTAATTCCAGCACTTTGGAGGACCGAGGCAGGAGGATGGCTTGAGGTCAGGAGTTCAAGACCAGCCAGGGCAACATAGCAAGACAGTCTCTACAAAAAAATAGAAAAATTAACGAGGCATGGCGGCTCATGTCTGTAGTCCCAGCTAATAGAGGGAATGAGGCAGGAGGATCTCTTGAGCCCAGGAGTTCAAGGCTGCAGTGAGCCATGATCAGGCCACTGCACCCAGCCTGGGTGGCAGAGTCAGACTCTGCCCCACCAAAAAAACTAAAGCAGCAATCCCCTGCCCCCTCCAAGTCCATCTGTAGGCAACCCTTGGAACTCTTTTAGCTCCTTTGTATCCAAATCTCATGCTGATTCTATTTCTTGATCTTATAATTTTCTGTAGCATCGTGTATTATAAAATTTCATGATCTTTGTATACCCAATCCTCAATTGTATCCCACATCTTTAAAATAAAAAATTTTTTTTTTGAGTCGGAGTCTCACTCTGTCGCCCAGACTGGAGTGCAGTGGCACACTCCCAGCCACCACAGCCTCATCCGCTGGGCTCCCGCGATCCTTCCGCCTCAGCCTTCCGAGTAGCCGGAATCACAGGCGCACG
>NW_007232553.1:65636-71434 GCF_000164805.1 Carlito syrichta
CTCAGGCAATCCGCTCACCTCAGCCTCCCAAAGGTGCGGGATTACAGGCTGAGCCACTGAACCTGGTAAAAAAATTTTTTTTAATGAAAAAATAAAATTGTATGACATCATTCTCATCTACAGTCTCTCTGACAAATGCATGCTTCTTGTCTATCCATGTCCACTTCCTCTGTCCTCCTCTGGGCTGGCTGGCCTTGGCCTGTAGCCCAGCACCCAGCTCCCCCATCCCCCCCTGGGGATTCTCTTTGCCTCTCTTGTGTTGGAGCTCCAGGTTTCCTGTGCCTCCTGTGGTTTCTTTCCTGGTTTTCTCCCTTGCTCAGTTGGAGCACATCCTGTAGTAACTGCCTCAGAAAGGGTGCAAAGGAGATGCAATTTTTCAAGAACTCACACATCTGAACATATCTTCATTTTTCCTTCACACTTCACGGAGATTTGGCTGGATATAAAAGTCTAGGCTAGCAATCATTTCCCCTCAGAATTCAGAAGATACTGCTTCACTGTGTTCTGGCTTCAAACTTTGCTTTGAGAGTTTCAAAGTCATTTGAATTCCTGATCCTTTGTGTGTGATCTGGTTTTTTTCCCCTCTTTGGAAGGTTTTAGTGTTTTTTGTTTCCCCTTTATCTTGGTGTCCTGAAATCTTGTGATAAGAGGTGTTGGTATAGTTCCTTAAATTTTTGACTTTGGAAGATTTCTCAAAAATAATACATGTATTTAAATAAATATATAATATGTAGTAAAATATAAATATTAAAAACCCATGAACCTATCACTGAGTTTCCTAAAACATTAACAATTAGGTTGAGACTCCTCCTTAATTGCATTCCTCTTATTCCAAGATGAATCCTGAATCTGTTGTTTACCCCTCCTGCACATTTATTCTTTTACCACATAGAATATATTTTAATGTACACAATTTTTGCATGTTTGTAAACTCTCTCTCTTTACATGGATGGCATCATCACGTATATATATTCCTGCCATCTGTTTCTTTGCTCAGCATTGTTTGTGAGATTCACCTACTCTGAGTGTGGGTATTCAGTTTCACCACTGCATGATATTCTAGTTTGCATATATCATAATATATATGACCTCGTCTGCTGAAGGTTTTGGGATTGTTTCTGATTTTTAGCTAATAAAAAGGAACTGCTGCAAATATTCTGTGCATGTCTCCTGGAGCCCATGTAGAAGAAATTTTGCAGGGAAATGGTCCTTAGGTACCAGCATCCTGGAGCCATCTGAAGAGCTTTAAAAATTCAGATATCCAGGCTGGGCTTTAAATTGATTAAGTCCAAAAATTAGCTGGGCATGGTAGGTAGCATGCACCTGTAGCTCTGGTTACTTGGAAGGCTGAGGTGGACAGACCACCGGATCCCAGCAGGTCGATGCTGAAGTGGCTATGAGTGTGCCACTGCACTCCAGCCTGGGTGATGAAGTGAGACTCCGACTCAAAAAAAAAAAAAAAATCAATTAAGCCAGAATCTCTAGTGATGGGTCTGACATGAACACTGTGACTCCAATGAGCTAAGGGTGGCTGGCGAACACTGCCCTAGACCGATGACTCAAAGTGATACTCAAGGGGTGGCCCTCCTTCACCTGGAAGCTTGTTAGTTGTGCATGAGCAAGCAAGAATCTGTCTTAGCAAGACCTCAGGGGTAGCCACAGGCCATGCACATCTTCACCTACTGGGCACTGTCGGATTCTGCAGAGGATGGTGGCAGTGGTCTACACTGCTGGGCACTTGTAGGGCTCTTTCTCCATGGAAGCTCGTTGCCTTCGGTACTAGGAAATATTCTGTATCATTTCTTCAAATGCTTCCTCTCCTGTTTTTTGTTTCAGCTTTGAAATTCCTGTGAATCCCTATTAAGTTGGACCTTCTGTATCAATCTTATCTTTTTGTTGTCCAGCGTTCTTGACTTTGTGCTTTTTTCGGGTTTGTATGTCTTACTTTCTGGAGATTTTCTCTCATCTCTTCCATCCCTTCTCATGCATTTTAAAAGTTCTATTATAATTTTCGAGAACTTTAACACTGCCTTTATAAAAAATGTGATTTTTTTTTTCCAAATGGTGTAATATCTTTTTTTTTTTTTTTTGAGGCGGAGTCTCACTCTGTTGCCCAGGCTGGAGTGCAGTGACACACTCACGGCCACCGCAGCCTCGACCTGCTGGGCTCAGGCGATCCTTCCGCCTCAGCCTTCCAAGCAACTGGAACTACTTGTGCGCACTACCACGCCTGGCTAATGTTTTGACTTATTGTAGAGACGAGGTCTCATCAGGTTGCCCAGGTTGGTTTGGAATCCCTGAGCTCAGGCAATTCTCTCACCTGGGCCTCCCAAAGTGCTGGGATTATAGGCTTGAGCCACCACGCCGGCCTTCACTGGTGTAATACCTTCACAGAATTTTCCTCTGACTCCTTTTTTCTGTGTATTGGAGTCTCTATTTTTGGTTATTGGATTTCATCAAATGTTGGGTGTCCTTGTCTATCCCTACTGTGAATGAAACACAATGAAGTGGACAGGTAGCTCTGTCCATGTGGGTAGGGCTTGTGGGTTGGGAGCCTCACAGTGGTGACTGGGCAGAGACCCACTGTTTAGGGACTCTCCAATGACAAGGTCTGTCTGTTCCCTTTGATCAGTTTCCCAGAGAGAAATGTAATGTCTTGCTTTGTGGGAAGACGGATGGGGAATAGGTCCAGCTTCTACCAGGGAAAGGGGGCTCAGCATCTTCCTCTTAACCTTCCCTGTTTCAGTAAGGCAACTCACCTCAGCCTTGGCTAGGCTTGGGATCTCCAATCTGGAATTATTCTAGTTCAGCCTTGGCCAGCAGTAAACCTGTCTTCTTTTTATTTTTATTTTTGAGTTGGAGTCTCACTCTGTTGCCCAGACTGGAGTGCAGTGGCCACTCCCGGTCACTGCAGCCTCGACCTGCTGGTCTCCGGCGATACCTCCGCCTCAGCCTTCCGAGTAGCTGGAATTACAGGCATGCGCTACCATGCCCGGCTGATTTTTTGATTTATTGTAGAGATGAGGTCTTGCCAAGTTACCCAGGTGGGTCTCGAACCCGTGGGCTTAGGCAATCCACTCACCTCAGCCTCCCAAAGTGTGCCATTACAGGCTGAGCCACCGAGCCCGGCTAGTAAACCTGTCTTCTACTGTGATCTGGGAAGGGAAGTCACCAGGCTGTGAAGGTCAGAAGCAAGGACCTTGGGGTCTAACCACTTCTTTTAATCAATATTATTTTCAGACCCATCCTGAACCTCTACCTTAGGGACACCTGGTCCCTTCAAGTTCTGAGCATTTGGGAGATTCTGCAGAGTAATGGGCTTGTTCATGGTTGGCTTCCTTGACATTTTAGGGAATGGGGGAAGCTGATACTGTACTATCTTCCAAGGTTTTCCAGACATCTTTCACTCGTTGCCATCCTTTCTTGTTCTTTTTGTCTTCATGGTTTATGCCAATTTCATTCCTTTATGTCATTTTAATGGGATTTAGGGAGATAGAGGAAAATATGAATGTGCTGAGTCCACCATATGTAACCAGAAGCCCTTGACCATTTAAAAAAACCTTTTTTAAGCTGGGTGTGTTGACTCACACCTATAATCCCAGCACTTTGAAAGGCAAAGACAAAAGGATTGCCTGAACCCAGGGATTTGAGACCAGCCTGGGCAACTTGGCGAGATCTCATCTCTACAATAAATCACAAGATTAGCCGGGCATGGTGGCTCACACCAGTAATCCCAGCACTTGAGGAGGCAGAGGTGAGAGGATTGCTTGAGCTCAGGGGTTTGAGACCAGCCTGGGCAACTTGGTGAGACCTTGTCTCTACAATTAAAAAAAAAAAGTAGCTGGGTGTGGTGGCACATGCCTGTAGTTCCAGCTACTTGGAAGGATGAGGCAGAAGGATCGCCTGAGCCCAGCAGATCCGAGTCTGCAGTAGCCGTGAGCATGTCACTGCACTCTAGCCTGGACAATAGAGTGAGACTCTGAGTAGAAAAAAAAAAATTAAACTGGGTGTGTTGGCACACACCTGTAATCCTAGCTACTACAGAGTCTGAGGTGGGAGAATAGCTTGAGCCCAGGAGTCTGAGACTGTAGTGTGCAATGACTACTTGTGACTAGGCACTGCACTCCAGGCTGTGCAACACAGAAAGACCCTCCTCTCTAAAAACCATGCATAAATAAAAGCACATGTACCTACACATTTGTATAACTCATTCTGTTTATCTGTATGTATACTTAATTTTTTTTCTTACATAGATGGCTGTTTTTTCCATTCAACATTAGGTTTGTGAGTTCTACTAATGCATACAGATCTAGTTCATTCCTTTTCTTGTGGCTTAGGAAGTGTTCCAGCAAATCAGTGCACCGCATTTTTTCTCTCCATTTCTCTACTGCTGCATTTCAGAAACACAGGCGATTGTGGTCTTTTGATCAATACACTGGCTCAATGCAAATTCTAATCTTTATTGTTTTAATTCTGAAGCATAACGTGTCACAGGGAAACAGTGAATTTTTTTTACCATCTGCCAGCGGCAAGGGCAAAAGTTAACGGTGGGGGCCGAGAGTTCCTGACTTGGAAGGAAAAAGCTCTTCCAGGACTGGGGTGGGAGAGGGCAGGAGGAAGGGGAGGGTGTGGACACTGACACACACACACACACACACACACACACACACACACACACACACACACGTTCACACACACACATACACAGACATTCTTTCTCTTCAGGGAAGGGTTTTCCAAAAGCATCTGCCTGCACTCTGTATTACGTATTTTTCATGCCAAACCAAACCTACTGAAGAGAAGTGAGTTAATAGCTGAGGGGGCCATGTGCTCTGGCTGTGGACTCTTCAGTGAGTGAATCCACAGCATTCACCAGAATGTTCCCAGTTCCTCAAGCCAAAGAGAAGCTGAGCAAAAATCAGGGAGGGTCAGTGAGAGGATTCAAAAAAACCTAACAAAGGGCCAGTTTCAACTATGGCTCCTGAGTTAGTCTGAGGGTGGGAGAGCACCCTCCCACCTCCTAGAGCTGAAGGGAGAGGAAGAGGTGGGCAGATCTCTCTGCCACCTGCTTCGGCTCCAACTCTTGCCTCTAAGGGCCCACCCTCAGCTTTGGAGGGACATGCTTCTTCTTGCCATTAATACGATTATGGAGAAACCTGGCCTGGCAGCCCCTCGGATATTGCAGTGCATATGAGACGGCCCCCCAAGACTGGTCTAAAGGCCCTTCCAGCCCAACCCAAGACACACACAAACAGGAAATAAACACAGGGTAGGCTGGGGCTGGGGGCAGGGGAAAGGTAATAAATAAGGTCAGGGGCTGAGTGCAATGGTAGGAGGGGGTGGCGGAGGTGGAGGGGCCCCAGGAGAGAAGGAGAGCAGAAAGGCACTGGGTAGGGGAAGCAGACTCAGACCCCAGCACTGGTTTGTTGAGTTCCGGCCAACAGGGCAGCTGGCAAGGGTGCAAGGACCAGTCAGGAAGGAGCTGGCAGGGTCTGGCTCCAGCTCTCTCTCTCCCTTGAAATCTTCTACTGGAAAGTCTGTCCCATGCACCAAATACGTCTCAACCCAGGGAGGTGAGGAGGGGCTGGTTGGAGCCACATCAGCGGCGGGGACTTGCCCAGGTGTGTCTTTTGCCTTTGGAGGAGAGAGAGAAAAGGCCACCATAGTGAGTGGGGGTGGAGTCCTTCCTCAGGGACAGCTTGACCTAGGGAATGAAAACTGGGGGGGGGAAGCCGGGCTGGGTGGCTCAGCCTGTAATCCCACGCCTTGGGAGGCTGAGGTGAGTGGACTGCCTGAGC
>NW_007232553.1:71651-74194 GCF_000164805.1 Carlito syrichta
AAAAAAAAAAAAAAAAAAAAGAAAACTGGGGGGAGGGAAGGCAGGCTCCTTGGGGAGCAACCCCACACCTGAGGCTATGGGCTGGGAGCGCTGGGGCTGGGCCTGGGCGGGAGCCCCAGCTCCAGGCCCAGCAGCACTCTGACTACCCTCAGGGCTTCAGTCTACCTGTCCAGACCCAGGTAATCAACAGGGGGATCTTAGGATGCTGGATGGAACAAAGGGACAAGGGAACATGAAATCCTCCTTCAGGCCAATCCTTTCCAGGAGCCCTTGCTATGCACTGGCCATGGGCCTCCCCCTCTTATGACTGGACACTTCCTGAGGACCACTCAGGGGAAGTACTCCACATGGATGTTGAATTTTGCCTCCCCACAATCCTGTGAGGGACACTTTCGTGATAAAGGATGCAGAGAGATCAAGTATTAGGGTGACCCATATCAAATTGTTGATGTCTGACTATTTCGGCTCTACAAGATGCAATTTCATATGGTTAAACCTGGTTTGCCCAAGGTCACGTGGCTATGGGTAATGGGGCCAGGTCTAGAACTCAAGTCCTCTGTGGAGGACTTCAGGACGCTAGAGGGAGGGGTCAGGGTCTGCTCCACAGCCACATATGCCCCTCACTCCCGGAGACCTGCCCACCACTGCCTCCTCCCTGGATGCCCTGTGGCTTCTGGGGAAATGTTGCATCAGGGAGAGAAGAGGAGGAGGAGGTGGGGGAGGGGGTACTTGTGGGTGGCTGCCGGGTCCCCTCCTCACCCCGAGGTGGGAGAGCAGCTGCAGCCCGGATGCACACGTGCTCCCGTCCATCCTCTGGTCACAGAGGTCCCCAGCCACTTGAAACTTCTTTCTTGAAGGAGTTTGAGTGTGAGGAGACCCTCTGCTATCATCCCCCACCACATGATGACCCGGGGTTGGCTATTGACAGGGACAACACAGAGCAGGGTGGGCACGGGCAGGGTGGGAGCCAAGGGTTTCTTCCCTTACCCTCTCTGTGTCTTGGTTTCTACACCTATCCAGTGGGGACAATAAGCCCCCAGGCTACCTGCCAACAGAGTGAAAGCAGAGGTGCTAGGTAGGCTGGGTTCTAGAATCTCGCTCCTACGGTTTGGGCTAGCTCTGGGTGGGGCTCTGTTCTGGGTAGGTTGATCTGGCTTCTTTAGCAATGCCGCAGGTTTCTGGAGGACAAGGACTGTCCCATGGTGCTCCTAGCTCAGGTTGGGCACATGATGGGGCTCAGTGAGGACTGAGCTCCCCAGCACATAGTAGGTGCTCTTGAAGCAGGCGTTACTATGACCATTATGGAGATGAGGGCATGTTTTGACAGGCTGTACCTCTGGTAAAGCAGGGAATGATAATAACCATTGCTATAGCTACTGAGAGTGGCTAGGGATGGCTGCCTTTGTTATTTGGTCCATCGCAGGCAGGGATAGGGTCTGGCTCAGCTTGTTCCCCATCACCTGGCACAGTGCTCAGTAAACATGGAGAACTGAAAACATCACCTACCATCTCCAGTTCTGGCAGAGTGAGTAAGAAAGAGGGTCATGGGGGCAGGAGAGGGGGAGAAGGCAGCAGCTGGGTACTCACCGGGGCCTTTGGGGTCGGCCCTGGGTGGGATGCCCACCTGCAGGTCTGCAGAGCCTGCCCTGGTCTCACTGGCTGGGGTGCTCTGGCTCCCGGAGAGGCTGGGTGGGCGGGTGAACTTCGTCCTGGGGGCCTCCACACTGCCACCTGCAGGAGACCACATGTGGGCCTGGAGGGCTCAAACTGGGCCCTGTGGATCCCAAACTGAAACAGGGATGGTCTCAGCCCAAGGAGGAGTTGACAGAAACCTCACTGAAACCACCATGGATCTCTGTGGGACTCTCCGTCCAGAAGCCCCTCCCCCATCCACATGGCTGCCAGGTCCCTTGTCCTACCCTCTGGCCACGGATGATGGGTCCAAGGTACACCAAGGCATCAGAATGGGCCTGCAGGCTCTTTTTTTCTTTTTTTTTTACTTATAAAGATGTGGTGTACAATCCAGGGTTAGGTATACAAATGTTGATTATGCAGGTACCCTTATTGATGAGGTGTGCCCCTCCCTCCCCTAGCAGTTTCCCTCAACTGCCATATGGTCCTTTCACTAAAAGTCACCAACATGAACATCTGCAATTATTAGATTTTTCTCATACCTTCCCAGAATGAGGGGAGGGCGTATATTTCGGTGAGCCTAATGAGAGACAGATACACTGACTTCTGCCTTTACTGACTAAAGACTCCTCATTCGAGCATGGCTTTTAGTCCTTGCCTGACCAAGAGAGTGACTGTGGAGCCTTAATACTTCACCCGACCGTTTCCTGTCTCCTTAGTCCTCCCTGGTCACAGCTGAGAGTAGGTGTGGAGGGAGGAGACAAGAGCTGTCACAGTGGGGAGAAGGAGGGAGTGTGAAGCTTGCCCTGCAGCCTGAGGCTGGCAGTTAAGTTTCCTTTACACTTTATTTATTTTTTTGTTTGTTTGTTTTTTTGAGTTGGAGTCTCACTCTGTCACCCAGACTGGAGTGC
>NW_007232553.1:74473-91237 GCF_000164805.1 Carlito syrichta
TCACCTCAGCCTCCCAAAGGCGCGGGATTACAGGCTGAGCCACCGAGCCCGGCCTCCTTTACACTTTAGAAATGTAGACTCTTCAGCCTGAAAGGGCCTAAGAGGTCATCTAGTCCAGGGACGGTTTTTATCTCCTGTGTCATTTCCACCTTTTGGTATTGACAACTAGAAAAACAGTACCGAGGAGGATTCTGAGGGCACCTCAGAGATCTGTGTAAAGAGTATCACGATCAGCCGGGCTTGGTGGCTCAGCCTGTAATCCCGCGCTTTGGGAGGCTGAGGTGAGTGAATTGCCTGAGCCCGCGGGTTCGAGACCCGCCTGGGCAGGTGAGACCTTATCTCTACAATAAATCAAAAAATTAGCTGGGCATGGTAGCGCACGTCTGTAATTCCAGCTACTTGGGAGGCTGAATTGGAAGGATCGCCGGAGCCCAGCAGGTCGAGGCTGCGGTGGCCGGAACAGCCACTGCACTCCAGTCTGGGCAACAGAGTGAGATTCCGACCCCCCAAAAAAAGAGTATCACGATCAACTAGTAATGTCTGCCATAGTCGTGGTAGTAGTGAGTGGTGGTCTGTGTGCCAAGCATTTGCTGTCTCTGATCTAGCCCATACTTCCATTCTCAACCCAGTCTTAGCCCTAGGTCAGTAGTCCAAGGCATTTCATTCTAGTTTGGGGCTGTTATTATAGAGCCCTTTCTTCAACCTCCTTGAAGCTTCTTTCAAAGATCCTAGTTCTAATCTGTGGAGTGACTCTGAATGAAACTGGCCCTTTATCCAGAAGCCCTTCAAGTGTTTGAAGGAAAAGAAAATGCCTTTCCTTTCTTTTCCCAGCCCTTCTCTGTTCCAGCCTCAATGCCCCACCCCAGTTAGCCCTCTTTCCTATGACAGGGTCACAGAGGTGAGATCAGAGACATCAAAAGCAGAAGGAACTCTGGAGACCAGCTCCATCTTGCTTGCTAACAAGAAGGAAAGGCAGGCCTGGGAGGTCACACGACCTGGGGTTCCCATTGCAGCTTCATGGCGGAACTGCACCAGTGCAGGGAACTTGGTACCTGATTTTCCCAGCTCTCCTTATGCCCAAGGCACCATTGCAGCTGGGGCAGTGCTCACAGATGAGCTCGGAAGGAATCCTGGTGTGCAGGGGAGAGTGCAGGGCACAGGCTGGCCACACTTCTTGTCCTTTGGCCTGCCCTCTTTCCCAACCCTGCGAGCAGGGGGAGCCTCACCTATGCCCTGCTCTTCAGTGGTTCCAAGGCTTTAGCTCCCAGCGTCCCACCCCAGAGGCCTGCTCCTCCTCCCAGATCCAGGACAGCTCCTTGGATACCTGCAGGGAAGCGGCAATCCAAGAAAGCAGCAAAGTCACTCTGCACCTGGGGCTTTGGAAATAAGCAGCGTTTTACTCCCCATGCTTACCCGACTCCCCCCAGAGTTTGTCGCCTTTTGGGTCTCTGACCCCAGCGGGTGGAAGTCTGTCCTCTAGGCTGGAGGAGCTGAGATCTGAGTCACTGTCACTGTCGCTGGAAACCACTGGAAAAGACAGACATGGGCACAGGAGGTCACCTTTACTGAACACTGCCAGCGGGCAGCTTGGACGGAGGGGGCCAGGGCAGGTCTCCCGCCATGACACAGGGGTGGAGAAGCTCAGCTGGCCCTCTTGTTTGGGGCATGAGAAAACAGTGACCCAGGGACGAGAGGGTGCTCCTTTCTGCCAGTCAGCGGTGATACCCAAGAACCAACACAGCAGGGAGGGTGCACCCCTTGGCCAGCCATCTCCACATGTCACCCCTCCCTGTGGCAGAACCAGAACCCTCTAGCTGTGGTAGAAGCTCTCACTGGGGTGCAGGCGCAGCGGCTCTGAGGCCTCCACTCGGTAACACAAAAGGCACAAGGCAACACTCAATGGTCACAAGAATGACGGTCACTGCTGACCCTTCTGGAGCATTCCAGGTGCTTTCCATAGATTAATGTATTGAAGCTTCAGAGTAACCCCGAAAGACAGGAAAGTCACTACCCACATTTCACAGGTGAGGAAACTGAGGCATACGCCCAAGGAAGTTAGTAAATGGAGGAGCCAGGATTCTAACCCCCGCAGGCTGACTCTGGTGTTCACAACCCTTTGACTGCCAGCAGGCCTGGTGCCCACCCCAGCTGGTCCAGCCCCTCTCCGTGGGGTCCTGTCTGTGGGGTCCTGTGACGGCAGAAGGAGCCAGACAGATGGGGCTGGAGTCCCGGCAAGGGGAGGGAGGCCACTCTCACAGCCAACAGTCACTGTGGCAGAAACTCATTTTTTTGGACTAAGTGGGACCACACTTGGCTGGCTGCTCAACAGCAAGAGTCATAATACAGGATATATTCATCCTTACACATTCTATTTTAATTTTAAACACAGAAATGTACATCCATTTGCCAATCTTTGGAATCCGGGCTTCGGTGCTTCTTGGAGACTGGGCCCAAACAGTCTTTCATGTATAAGCTGCATCCATATTGCCTTGTCTATGACTCCAGTCGCAGCTTTGTGAGTTGAAGCAGGAGCTTACAGACCCTGGCAAAGCAACGGGACTGCAGAGCCTTCCAGCTTTTCCATTTCTTCCTCTTGTTTTTTTTTAGAGTTGTCCTGCCCACTCTTAATTCAATACATTAATATATATATATATTTTGAGACACAGCCTCACTCTGTCATCCAGGTTGGAGTGCAGTGGCATGATCATGGCTCACTGCAGCCTTGAACTCCTGGGCTCAGGCAATCCTCCTGCCTCAGCTTCCTGAGTAACTGGGATTTCAGGTGCATGCCACCATGCCTGGTTTATTTAAAAATTTTTTTGTAGAGATGGGGGGGGGGTCTCACTTTGTTGCCCAGGCTGGTCTTGAACTCCTGGGCTCAAGCGATCCTCCTGCCTCAGCCTCCCAAAGCGCTGGGATTACAGGCATGTTCTACTGCACCTGGCCCTTCAAAATTTTTTTTTAAAGCAAGTGGCTTCTATCAAAACTTTCCAAAGTCTTGGTTTCCATGAAATAACTCTATCTCTTTTCTGACTTTTTTCACCAATGTATATAACATTTAAGTGAGTGATATAATTATAGTAACAATTATAACTAGCAGGGCATGGTGGCTCACACCTGTAATCCCAGCACTTTGGGAGGCCGAGGTGAGAGGACTGCCTGAGCCTAGGGGTTCGAGATCAGCCTGGGCAACTTAGTGAGACCTCACCTTTACAAAATCAAAAAATTAGCCAGGTGTGGTGGTGTGCACCTGCAGTCCCAGCTACTTGGCTGAAGTGGGAGGACTGCCTGAGCCCAGCAGGTTGAGGGTGCAGTGTGCCATGATCGTGTCACTGCACTCCAGCCTGGGTGATAGGGTGAAAACACAAACAAACAAAAAAACACAAGTAAAGCACACAGATAGGGTTGGAATCAAAGGTACCAGCTTTCACAGGTGACTAGCGCAGAGGATGGGGCAGGAGTCCAGGCTGCCCGTCAGTGTATCTATTTTGGGAAATGCAAAATGCTGGTTATGGCAGGAAGTCAGACGGGCTGGGCTCTTAGGCGAGGCACTGCACTGGGACTTGGTGACCACTCTCTCACTCAAGCCTCCAAATGACCTGAGCCATAGCACTCATTTGGTGGGAGACACAACTGGAAGCAGAATCGATCAAGACCAAAGTTGGCTAACAGGTTTCCTCTGATCCTCCCAAGCCCTCTCCGGAGCTGGAGCTGCGTGTGGAGAAGGACCTGAGACTCCAGGAAGGCTCAGCAGGAGGCACGCCTGGTCAGTTAGGGAAATCTACCATGGGCACGGGAGGGGGAGACGGTAGCTTCTGCCGGGATCCAGAGCCTTCTGGAAAATCTTCATTCCTTCAGACAACGACCCTGCTCAGCTAGGGGAGTCACAGGTCATGGCAACCAGAGGGGTGGAGCCGGCCACCTTTCGGCGCTAAGAGGTCTCAACACAGTGCTTCCCTGGCAGTGTGGCCAGCACATGGTAGAAGCTTCGTGAAGGTCTATGAGCAGGTGGCTCTTGCCTCTTCCTCGTCCTCACGTCCTGACAGTTTCACTGCTTGCGTCAGTCTCCTCCTCCCTTCGTCACTGGTCTTCTCTGACTTGAACTCCTGTGACAGTGCTCCACCCAGACCCCAGCCTGCAGGCATCTCCCTGCATGTTCTCCTCTGCACTGACAGGGTATGGGGGACGTTGGAGTGAAAACACAACACCCAGCTCAGCCCCCCTGAAAGGCTCCCTGCACCCCTGGGACCACACCAAACTCCTGCCCTCTGAGTGCCTCTCCAGCTACGTCCCACGTCACTGCTATCCCGCGCAGAGCCTCCGGCCCCACACAGCCCCAAAGTGCTTCCCTCTGCCCAGAATGCCCTGCCTTCCCCTCTTCTACTGGCTCAGCTCGGGCACCACCTCCTCCAGGAAGCCCAACCCCTTACCCATGCCCTAGCTGGCTGAATGTCCTGTGCTCTGCTACAACTGCACCAGCCACTTTCTGCTGTTTGTATGTCTGCTTCCTCCACCAGACCATGAGGCTCCTTGAGGGTGGGGACCAAATTGTGCCCACAAACGAGGCTGGTGTGGCTCTCCCATTTATGGCTCCAACCCACACGGTGGGGTAAGAGTGGTGAGCACATGGCTGGGCCTGGCGTCGGGCCTGGAGTTTCCTTCCTCCGTCTGCTCGGAGCCTGTGCCTTCCTCTGCTCTGGTTATTCCCCTCCCTGCCTACCAGGAAGAGCTCTACTTTGGCTTTCCGGGCTTTTGAGATGTAGCATCAAGAGGAGGTGGGACGGGGCACAGTTGAGTCCGTGTGCCCCCTTCATGGTACCTAAGAAATGCAAGCAAAAAATCCTGGCTTCTTGTGCAATTGCTGCTTTTCAGGTCCTGGCTTGAGCTGCTTTGCTCACGAATCCACTAAGACTGGACCCAATGGGTGCTGTCATATAAGCATTTACACAGTTTTGACTTGCTGCCGAAATACCAGCCTCGTGGGTCTCCTGGCAAAGGGATGGGAGGAGGTGGACATGAGGTAGGGATTCCTTTAGACACTGGAGCAAGTGGCTCCCCACGTCTCCCTGGGGCAGCTGCAGAGGGACTGGGGGACAGTGGCTAATCCTTCTGGGAGCAGGGGGCATGTCTGGCAGCCAGGTCGCTGTTGTGCTAAACAACGGGACAGTCCCTGTGGAGAGTGTGGTGATTGATCTCCATATTGGTTTCCTCATCTCCCCGGCAGAGATCTTTTTGGACAATCTATTCGTGCTTCCTGATGTGGCATGTCCCATCTCTCCCATGGCTGATATGCAAGCTGTATGCATTTCGGGACTGGAGGTGGTGCCGAACAATGCCTGGTCTTTGGTGCCAATGGGCAAATACCGAAGGGCTTGGAAGGAGACGAAGGTATGAGGTGTCCCAGGACTCAGGTCAGGGTGACAAGCTCGCTCATGCCATTTCTCTACGCTCTTCCTGGTTCTGTCATTTATCTTACATGGTCACCGTGGTGGGCTGGGAGTAGGCTAAAACTGCAAGACAGCTGTGCCAAGCTACATTGTGAGTCTCGCACAAAACGGCAATCTAGAGGTGTGGTTAGGGTACTACGTGGCTGTCTCCACGTGATGCCTGTGTGCACGATGGTTTAAAAAAAGTCTCCTTTTATAGACCCCAAAGGGTCACAGCCATGGAAAAGGGGGAACAGCCTAAGATGACAACTGAGCTCATGAAGGTGTCACAAAGGGACCAATCCGTCGGCAAGACAGGTTCACTTCTTGCAGACACATTTTCCCCTGGCTGCAGCATCTTGGCTCATTGTGTCCGGGACTTCAAGCTGGGGCTTACAGATCTTTGGGGGGCAGACCCAAATCCCATTTCTAATCCACCCTAATAAACCCCACTCGAAAGAAATAAACCAAAGGAAGTCAGCAGAGCCCACGCCGGGCCTTGGTACTTCCTGCTAGTGAGTGGGGAGGCACATGGAGAAGACCCCGTCGAGAGGCCCCGGCCCTGCGAATGCTGCATACTCAGATAGCCACAGCGCCCTCCGGCTGCAAAGGAAGAAGCCTTTTCTTCCTCCTCCCCTGAAATGTCACCATAGAACCCACACCTTGGCTGATTTGCCATTCGATTGCTGTCGCCACCTTTCTCCCTGCACAGAGCAGCTGTGATCGTCAATCTTCCAGGTCTATTAACAAAGCTTTTAGGCTCATAAATCTTTTGGCCCTGTTCTTCCACCCTCAGCAAAACACTCTGTGTGTCTGAAGACTGATATTTTTCCCCTCCTTCCTTTGAGTCCCCAAAGGCTGAGTCTGGGACGGCTCGTTGATGAGCCCTGTATTGTGCCCACGCCCGATTTTTCAGATGGAAGATGGGAGAACACCAGGGAGAAGCCCGTCCCCACAGCCTTTCGGAGAAAGGAGTATCAGATGGATTCACCCAAGCACCGCTGCGAGGTGGCGGGCAGGGGAGGAACTCCCCTCCTGGGCTCCCCCCACAGTGGCCTGGGCTGTTGGCAACCCTGAGGTCTCCCTATCATGGCCCAGAAGGGCTGTCCCGCTGGCCCAGTGCTCGTCCTCAGCAGCAACCAGCCCTGGTGCCAGCCGTGCCCATTTCTCTGGGGAGAGGCCAGCTTCTTTTCCTTCCCCCAGCTCACTCTTGGCTGGATTTGCAATTTGACTGTCACCATGGAAACTCAGAGTTTTGGTACATGGAGTGGGGGGAGATTCTTTCCTTCTGGAAAGCCTTTCTTGACTGCCTCAGAGGACATGGGTGGCAGCTGCTGTCCTGTGGCGACACCTGGTCCGGGACAGTCCTGGGGACAGGCGGGAGGCTGGCTGCTTGGCCTCACAGCACTGCATTGAGATTTGGGGGCCTGCTTCCAGGACCGGCTCACTCACCTCACCCCGTGACCCCAGACATCTCTCCAGCCTGCATTGCAAAAACACAGAGGCTGACCCGGGCAGCTGTTTCAGCTTTGGGTCAGCCCATCAGTAGAGGAACCCCTGATGCTCCTCTCTAGTCTAGGGTGGAAATGCCCCTTCTGGACCACACATCGCTGCCTGGCACAAGGACAGCCGGCAACCTGTGAGCTTGGAAGACACTTGTGAGCTACTGCTGCTCTGCTTGGAGGCTCCCAAAGCCCCCAGAAATTATGGGAATTAAAGAGGAAGGGAGATATTTTCAGCAAACATTCTGCCGAGGCAAAGCAGATGGTGGAAAATTTTGCATACTAAAAACAAGAAAATTTTTTTTAACGTAAAGGAATGATGATAAGGTTCTGGGGGCTGCATAGACATTCCCAATTAGCCCTCCCCAGCCCACTAGGTGGGCACAGCTGCAGAGACGTCTGTCCCCGCTGGGAAAGGTGACGGCTGCCCCACCTGCATATAGGGCAGCGTCTACAGCCTGAAATCCCACGGACTCCCAAGACTGGGCTCTGCTTTGGGGGTAGCAAGAGTGGAGTCTGGGGAGGTGAAGAGGCCCCAACTCTGAGTCAGACCGACTCGAGTTTGTGTCCTGCCTCGGCTACTTCCCAGCTGTGTGACTTTCTTTACCTCTCTGTGCTCAATGGGCTCGTCTATGAAAAGGGGGACAGACTCCCTCCTTGGGTTGTTGTGAGGGTTAAAAGAGGTAACATAGTCTGTGTCTGGCTCATGATAGGTTAAATAAAACAAGAGCTGTTTTATGCAGGAGCATCTGGAACTCATGGGTGCATACCATGTAGCACAGAGCCAGCCTCTCGGGTCCCAGGACAACCTCAGAGGGGTGGACTCACCTCTTCTGAGGAACTCACAGGTGGATTTGCCTCTTTGGAGGGACTCATGGGTGGATTCACCTCTTTGGAGGGACCCACGGTGGATTTGCCTCTTTGGAGGGACTCACAGGTGGATTCACCTCTCCTGAAGGACTCATGGGTGGATTCGTCTCTTCTGAGGGACTCACGGGGTGACTTCCAAGGGATTATAGATCCTAAGTTGTGATTCATAGGATGTGAGAGCACAAGACGCCCTCAGAAGCCAAGAAGTGGCAGAGCTGGGATATGACCCCAGGCTTTTCTATTGTCAAAATCCCTGACCTTGAGGCTCACCCAGGATGACAGCACCCCAGGATTGGCCTCATCCTAACAGCTCTGCTCCCTCAGAAATTCCTCGCCCAAGTGGCCAGTCTCCTCCCTGTCTCCTCAGTTGGTCTCTCTGGGCACCTTTCACGGCCGGAGACCGTAATGTGGGGAAAAGACTTGTAATTTGCTCTCCACATCTGGGGTGGAGCTCTGGCCCTGAACACCTGAATCTCCTTCTACCTCAGTCTTCTCATCTGGAAAATGGAGACAAAAGTAGCTCCCAATAAAATAAGATCAAGTAGGACAAAAGGCTTCGCAAGTTTAAAAAGCAACTCAGGTCTATAAATGTTATTATTATTTTTTAAGTTGGAGTCTCACTCTGTCGCCCAGAATGGAGTGCAGTGGCCGCTCCCGGCCACCGCAGCCTCAACCTACTGGGCTCCGGCGATCCTTCTGCCTCAGCCTTCCCCGTAGCTGGAACGACAGGCATGCACTACCACGCCTGGCTAATTTTGGATTTATTGTAGAGATGAGGTCTCGCCAAGTTGCCCAGGCGGGTCTCGAACCCACGGGCTCAGGTAATCCACTCACCTCAGCCTCCCAAAGGCGGGGATTACAGGCTGAGCCACCAAGCCCGGCTTATAAATATTTTTAAAAATTTGAATCTGATCCATCCTTCAGGAACCCATTCAAATCATGCCTCTTCCGAAAAGTCTCCTCAGCCCTGGGAAAAGAGGGATGGAAGACTGGACCACCCTCCTCTGCCCACCCAGACATGTCTGGCATTGCATTTCTTTTCCTGCCAAGGCCTGTCTGGATGTCCTCATCTGTGTCAGGAACCATTCGAGGGCAAGGCCATGCCCGATCCGGGGCTGCCTCTGCCCTCGGCCTCACCGCTGGGCCGTGGGCAAAGCGGTCACTCGGTAAATGCTTGCTGGCTGTTTTCCTGACAGTCCTCCCAGAACAGGAAACCACTCTGTACAAAGAGCAGGGCTGGAGGGAGGTCACAAAGGGGTGGCCAGCCAAAGGAACGGAAGCCCCAGAGCTCCATCTGCCACCTCTGACTCCTCTGAAGGGTTGGGCTTTCCACCAAGCAGGCGCCTCTCACAGCCTCCCCCTCAAAGGACACTCAAGGGGGATGCCCATGGCCTCAGTCTGGGTGAGGGACAGATGAATGGGGGAGGGGCTGTCAGAGGCCGGTTGCCATGGACACGGGATGAGTGGGCCCTGGGGGGAGAGTGTACTGTTCATGCAGAGCCAGTTCTTCTTCCAAATCTGGGGCTGGCCAGGGTGCAGGGGAACAGGTTCTTCCTCTGGTTTGCAGAGCTCCCGACTCAAACCTGGGAGAATAGTGCCTGGACAGGGAGAAAGAGGGCTCTGAGGCCTGGGGAGCCTGTCCTTGTAGGGAGGGGCCCACTGGTGGGCAGAAGAGGCTCAGAACCTGCTTCCTCCCTCCCTCCAGCCCTCCCTTCCATCCTCCCTGCCTTTCTCTGGGACCCTGGGGTCAGGAGATCTGGGTGTGCCTCAGGCCCCTTGCTGGTCACCAATTTGATGACTCCAGCCTCATGTCCTCATCGTGAGGTGGGGACAGCCACAGGGCCACCTCAGAAGGCTGATGATAAGGACACAAGGCTGGGGTGGTCAGGATGGTGGCCAGCAAGGGACCCCAGGCTGCCACGGAAGGTCCCTGAGGATGGCCCCAGGCAGGGAAGGCATCAGTGGGGACAGCACAGACCAGGCTGGGAATTCAGATTTGGGGAGTAGAGGGTTTCCTGTGCTCGCTTATTCATTTACCATCGATTTTAATTTACTCCCTCCTTCAAGCTCAGAGACAGACAGGAGGCACCGGGTAATGAAGACAAATCCTCAAATCAATAGAGACGTGGTCACCAATATTGAAATCCTGTGGTCCTTGCCTTCGCTTGAGGAGCTCCAGATAGAAAGAGAGGTAGATGGATGGACGATAAGAATAGCTCGCTCCAGAGAGAACAGGACGCACTGACGTGGGCTGGGGTGTTCAGGGAGAGGGACAGTCAAAGAGAGCTTCCTGGAAGAGGTGGAATTTAAGGACAGGCATAATTTAGACAGATACAAAAAGCTGAGGCTGGGGAGTGCCAGGCATCCCAGAGAACAGAAAAGGCAAAGGCAGCGGGATCCTTTGGGGCCAGGTCGGCCCTACAAGTGTCTACCTCCTGCCCACTCCTTTGCTGGAATGCAGGCTGTGCCCTCGCATGCTCCCTGACTCCGGATCTTCCTCTCTGTAAGTCCCTGGTCTTTGCCTTTCTTTTCTTCATTTCTCTGTGCCTCTGTCACTGGTGCTTTTTATCTCCCTCTGCCTCTCTCATCTTGACTTCCTTCTCTTCTGTGTCTGTGTCTCTTCGTGTTCCGAGTCTTCTAGGGGTGTCTCTTGGTTCCTTTTTCTATCTTTGCCAGTTTCTCTCTCTCTCTCCAGTCTCCGTCTCTGTGTCTCCTCCCCAGGCCTCCCTGCCACATTTCCTCGGGGGCCAGCTTTCTCAGCCTCTGCCTTTGTGCCTCAGCTTCCCTCACCTGGGCTGGAATTTCAGTCCTTCCCTGGAGCCATGAAATCTGTGCCTGGAACTGCCTGCTTTGCCTGGATCCCACGTCTACCCCGGGGCAACTGAGGTAAGGGAACCCACCCCGTCTATCCTCGGTAGCAGGAATCTAGCTGAGCCCCATCTGCAAGACTAGCCTTCACTGTGATGGGCAGGAGGCCCTGGGAGAGAACTGCTGGGCTATCTCCCCAGTGTGGTTATCTCCGAGGCTTCACTGCAGTCGGACAGGGCAGGTAGGCCCAGATCTATTTACTGCACCCAGGTCCCCAAGGCCACTCAGCCCGAGTGGACAGAATTAAGTTGTAGGTTCCCATGGCGAGACAGGTGAGCAGCTGGAGACAGACATGCTTCACTGCGTGAGGCAGAGCCCTGCACAGGCCGAGTGCATGGTGGGAGCTCTGGGTGCCTTGGCCAAAGCGAAGACAGGGCTAGCTTTCAGGGCCTGCTTTCCCATTTCATCTAAGACAGGGGCAAGGGGCTCCGAGACCTCACCTTGCATCTGGAATTGGCCAACTGGCTGAGGCTGTCGTCAGGTCTGGGCAAATTCGAGGTGACAGCCACACTCCTGACCTCTGTGGTGAGGTTAATGAGGGCCTTCTACTCAAGGGAAATCAACCTCTGAGCCAGTGAGGGCACCTAGGGGTGTGCTGTGGGGAGTGGGATACTGTGTGAGAGGTCAACAGCAGCTCATTCAAGCTCAGGATTTCAGTTCTGGGGGTGGCCCTTTCATTCATACCCACCATCACCGTATTTGTGTTTGGCTTAACCAAGGGCTCCAGAGATCAAGACAAGTTCATTCGCATTTTTCCTTCCAAAACAGCCACATAAGGGATTGCCTGAGCCCAGGAGGTGGAGGCTGCCATGAGCTATGATCATTGTGATTGTGCCACACGGAACTCCAGCATGGGTGATAGAGTGAGACTCTGTCTCAAAAACAAGCAAACAAAAAAACAGCCACACAGATGCGGCCAGGCCTCCATCTTCCAGAGATGTAGCGAAAGGGCCGTGTTTCCTGAGTGCTTTGGCATTTCTCTGCCTTTCTATGCTGATGTTACGGGGCAAATTATTTGACCTCCCTGTGCCTTAGTTTCATCTTCTGCAAAACAGGACAACAGCAGTGCTCCCATCACAGGTTGTTGAGGGGATTACACAAAATAACAGATGGGCAGCACCTCGCACGGCCAGCAATGAGCAGTCAGGGAATCCATGGCAGCTACTGGGGCATGTTGCTGTTTCTAACCACTCAGCACTGAGGCCTGAAGCCTGTCCCTCTCACCTGCACAGACTAACAGGAAATGGTCCAGGCCTCAGCTGAGCCTGGCAGAATGGTGGCCACACGAGAGGACTGACCTGCTGTCAGGGTTTTTCCCAGGAGGGGAGGCCCACGGTGGTCTGGGGCAACACAGCACTGCCCCACACCCACACCCAGGAGCCACAGACAGCATTGCCTAGAACTTTGTTTGATTGTTTCTTTTCTTTTCTTTTTTGAGTTGGAGTCTCACTTTGTCACCCAGGTTGGAGTGCAGTGGCATGGTCACAGCCACCCCAGCATCGACCTGCTGGGCCCTGGCGATCCTTCCCCTCAGCCTTCCAAGTAGCCGGAACTACAGGCTGGTACTACCACGCCCAGCTAATTTTTGATTTATGGTAGAGATGAGGTCTCACCAAGTTGCCCAGGCTGGTCTTGAACCCTTGGGCTCAGGCAATCCACTCACCTTGGCCTCCCAAAGTGCTGGTATTACAGGCTGAGCCACCGAGCCCGGCCTAGCTTTATATTTTTAAAAATCCCAGGTACTTCCAGCTCCCCAGGACTATAGAACCCATGCGGGGAGGAAAATGAACGGAGCCAGAGAAGGCGATAATTAAGCATAAGTGGCAATCCTGGGGGCAGACTCTGGAAGGAAGATTTGGTTAGTCCATGGCACTTAGTGAATACTTATCACAGCACAATGTGGGGATGCTGGCGGGTTTGATGGAGTTTCATGGGCAGCAAGTGTCCAGCGCGCGCGCACGTGCATGCGTGTGAGGAGGTGGAGCCAGCATGGACCTGGGTCCGCCCTCCCAGCAGAACAGCTTCTGTAGACAATCCAAGAGCCGCTCCATCACCTGCCTAAAATTCCTCTGTAAAGTTTCATTCTCTGGATTTAGAACTGTAAGATACAAAAGCTGCAAGGGAACAGACTCTCCATCCCAGCTCTTCCTCCATCCTACTGATGGGGAAACCAACACCAGGAAGGGACCAAGGACTTCCAAAACCAAGGCTTTCCCGTCAGGAGTCCCCCATTATAACACTGGTGAGGCCATGGAGGTGATGGTGGTGGGTTGCCTCTATGCTCACCACAGCCACCATGGGCAGGGTCATAGGGTCAGGATTAGGAGTAGGGACCAAAGATGTGACATGATCACGCCCCAACCTTCCACTGGCCGGGTGGAAAGGTCAGTGAGTGAAGAGGGCTGGAGGTGAGAATCCCTTACTTCCACAAGAAGCACAACTATTTTTTCTTGCAACAAGTGCTCCTGTTGGCCCATCTTCTATTCTCTGTCTTTTCATAAGGTCATGAAAGAAGAACGACTTTCCTTTTCTTCTTAATAATGCTACAAGGGTGATGCCGAAAGAGTGTCAGATAACAGAGAGGGGTGGAGGCTGTGGCAGACCAGAGAATGCAAGCCCAGTGTGAAGGGGGAAGCTGCTATTTACCCTGCCCAAGTTTTCCAGAGAGGGCAGGTATTGGCAGTCCTTCTGATTTTCAAAAAGGAAGCCGGAGCTCCACTTTTTCAAAAACCAGAATTCTCCGCATTTAAGCAAATTGACAATGAATGTTAAGCAGTACGGCAGAGCAAGTCACTGCTCTACCAGTCTGTGATCCATAATGCGGGCAAATGCTGGCTCTCCAAGGACAGATGGCATCCCACCTCCCAACACGGAAGCCCTCCTGCTCCACTCTGCTTCCTTCTGCAAGCTCCAGCCACCCGGCCCCCTGCACACAGCACACACTCCCAGCTGCTCTGAAGGCTGCGGGGAATTCACGTACCACAGCCCATGTGACAAAAGAACAGCAAGACCAAGAGTCTGCTGGAGAAAGACTGGGGTGGGGGTGGGGGTGGGGAGAGGGCAGCTGAGCGCTCCAAGGAGCTTCCAACATGCTGATTTCTCAGGAACAGAGAAGAAGGAAGGCGGCATAGCAACAGCTGGCTCTGGGCAGTGAGCAATCTTGTCTGCAAAGAAAACATTTTACAATCCACAACCGTGGCTCATTAAGAATGAATGGGTCTACTGGTATAAATAGCACACTGCGTTAAGAAGTCAGGAAACAGCATATGCGTTTGATGGAAAAACGGCTGCCACGAGACTACTTATTAGCTCAGGTGGCAGTGGCTCTGCGCTAAAGAGACAGAGGTCTCAGGTTCAAAGCCTGGATGGGCCATGTGGCTTTTTCGGTCTTGGGTCACAGCCCTGGTCCCAACCTGGGATGTGACTCCGGACACACAGCAATAGCCCATAGGGAGCTTTTCCCAGTTTCTGACCCATGGGATTGCCACTCTGATATCTTGCTTCTGCTTGAATGCTCCCAGCGACAGGTAGCTCACTCCCCTGTCCCAATACAAAATATTCAGTTGTGTGTTTGGGTGACTACTGATCGAGGAAACAGAAATGTCTCCCGGTTCCGCTCCATCTCTGCTTTGGGAAAAGCAGCCCTAACTGGTCATGCCATCCATTGTATGTGACTATGGGCTGCAAGAAAGAGGGACACCCTGAACAGCAATGAGTTGGGCCAACCACTTCCTCTCCTGAGTATGGGGATGGGGGTGGGGCAGATGCTGAGATCGGAGGGAGTACCAGGCGCAGAGCAGGCAGAGGGAGGGGGCACAGAGCTGGTAGAGGCAGAAGCAGCCCAGTCACCCCTCCATCTCCATGCGGCCTCCTCTCCCTCCCTTGCTTCTGGGAGAACCTTCCTCAGCAGCCTGGCAGCAACCCCTCAACTAGAGCCGGCCTCGGTGGTCTCTGGTCCTGGCAACCAAGTCAGAAAGGAAAAAGCCAGCATGTGTGCAGACTGACCAAGAGCTTGACTCCACACTCCATCCACGAGGAGAGAAGCCTGGACCCCAGGCCCGCCTGGCCTCAGCCTGGCGGCCTACGTGACTTTGGGCAGACATCCCCCTTCTCATCCATCATGAAAGTCAATTCTGCCGTCTGTAGCTGCCCCCTAGACTGTTCTGAGCCTCAAATGAGATAATGACCATGAGTCACAGAGTGCTCTGGCCGAGGCCAACGCAGCACCGTGTGACCGGCTTCTTCAGGAAGATGGGGAGATGGCAGCATTGGTGGGGAGGGCAGGTTAGCGAGGGGTCATTCAGCAAGGGTGGCCCCAGATAAACATTTGCTGGACCAGACTGCTCGACCCAAGCAGAGCCCAAATGCTTGCTTGCACTGAGCCATGAATAGGGACACATTCAGGGTTTTACAAAATTGTTTAAAATCTAGCAAGCCAGTGAAGTGATCATGAAACTCCTATTTTTCTTACGACTCCCTAACTGGAACAAATCCAAAACATCGAAGTTCTTTTCCGGAACAGACCTTGAAGGAAGCCAGCGTGTCGTCCTATTCAAAGCCATCCAGGAAGCCTGTGCCCCCGCTCAGGAGAACGACAGAGAGTGGGAGGGGAAGGATTCCTGCAGAGAGTTCTGGAGAGGGATAGTGACCCAGGACTCAGCAGAGGAGGGAAAATGAGTTTGTCTCACAGTTGGAGTTGCCTGTCCCAGTCAGGGCTTTTTGGTTTCTCTGCCTTCTCAAGGGGATGATGGTGAGGAGGAAATGGGTATTTATACCCTGGGAGTGGGACTTTTTTTTTTTTTTTTTTTGAGTTGGAGTCTCACTCTGTCGCCCAGACTGGAGTGCAGTGGCCGCTTCCGGCCACCGCAGCCTCAACCTGCTGGGCTCCGGCGATCCTTCCTCCTCAGCCTTCGGAATTACAGGCATGCGCTACCACGCCCAGCTAATTTTTTGATTTATTGTAGAGATGAGGTCTCGCTGCCCCAGGCGGGTCTCAAACCCGCAGGCTCAGGCAATCCACTCACCTCAGCCTCCCAAAGGCGCGGGATTACAGGCTGAGCCACCGAGCCCGGCTAGGGAGTGGGACTTTTTAGGGTCTGGGATGGAGGGAAGAAAGGTAGAAAGGCTTTCCCAAACCAGTGTAGGACAAAGCAGCGGTGGCCCCTCCCTGCCACTGGTGCCAGGATCCCAGGGAAAGGTAAACACCACAAAGCCTCACTAATCCAGGGGCATCTCCTAGGAGCTTGCCCTCTGGCTCCCATCTGAGAAAGCCCTCTGAACACAACATGGACTCTAGAGCTTCAGGCCTCGATTTCAGGTGCTCAGCCACGGCTGAGAAAGGTGGGCAGACAGACTACAAAGTGGACCCAGGGCAACGGTGCCTCTTGATAATAGCACTGGAGGCTGACAAAAATAAGAAGCCATATCCTGTCAAGTACCCTGAGCAATGGATGTGGAGAAGCACAGAATTCTGAGACTAATTCCCGCATATAATGATTGCAGTCCGATAGGTTCAACTCTGGCCATCCTAGGGAATCAGCTTTGCGATTGGTGTGGTGGATACTGTGGGACAGCTTGTCCAGCACTGAACCAGTCCCCTCCCCTTGTCTGCAGCAAGTCTGCAGAAGCTAAAGGCTTGCTCTTCCAGCCTCCCCTTTTATCTGTCTTGCTTTATAGTGATGATGGCTGGAGCTGCAACAGCCATCTTGTGACCATGAGGAAATGAGCACAAATTGTAAAGACCTCTGTCCTGACATCACTGAGCTGTGGAACCAAAGTGCATTACCTTCCTCTAAGCTTCCTATTCTATGAGAAAAACATACAATTTCTCATCACTCAGATATGCCAGGCTAATATGGTACTCCCACCCCTACTCCCAGCAAATCTCTCTCACACAGCTCCAGGGTGGGAATCCAGCTCAAAGAAAAGAAGGCTGCAGAAGAGGTGGGTCTGGCTCTAAAGGGATTATGACCCAATAGCTCAAGTTCCACCATTGAGCTATTGGGTCATAATCCCTTTAGATTATGACCCAATATCTCACAGGAGACCAAAGAGACCAGGCAGTGTGTAAAAGCTGACTTTATTACTGCCATAAACTT
>NW_007232553.1:91257-95879 GCF_000164805.1 Carlito syrichta
CCCCCTCTTGAGGAAAGAACAAAGGGGCTGCTCAGGGCAAGCCTTCCTGGGACTCACCAAGGGACCTGCAGGCAGATCCATGGCCAAAATCAACACTCAGGTCCAAAGGGCAGAGAAAGCAGTAGACTCAGGGAGCCAGCCCCCCCCCCCCCATCCTGAGGTGCCGGCTTGGTCGCCAGCTCTCCTGGAGATAACACAGACTTCTAATCTTCCCCTAATACTTTCATTGTGTTCTTCTTAACATTTAGATCTTTAATCTATCTGCAATGTGTTTCTGGATACACATAGAAGGGGAAGGAAATCTAATTACGTGGGCTCCGGTTATTAAATAGATCTGTTATTTTCCCATTGAATTGAAAAGCTACTTATGTTCAGCCTTCATACATTCTGAGGTCTATTCTTTTCTATTCTGTTTCACTTGTCTATTTATTTATTCTGTACGTAAATCAATACATATTCTGCTTATTCTGGTGTCAATATTATATTTTAAAAACTGATTACAGTAATTTTACAGTAAGCTTTGAAATTTGGTCAGGTGCCGGGTGCAGTGGCTCAAGCCTGTAGTCCCAGCACTTTGGGAGGCGGAGGTGAGAGGATTACGTGAGCTCAAGGGTTCGAGATCAGCCTGAGTAACGTAGCGAGATCTTGTCTCTACAATAAATAAAAAAATTGGCCGGGTGTGGTGGCGCATGCTTGTGGTTCCAGCTACCTGGAAGGCTGAGGTGGAAGGATTGCCTGAGCCCAGCAGGTTGAGGCTGTGGTGGTCGTGAGCAGTGTGCCACTGCACTCCAGCCTGGGTGACAGAATGAGACTCTGACTCAAAAAAAGAAATTTGGTCAGGTAATTTTTCCTACTATCCTTGTTATTCTTTTTTTTTTTTGAGTTGGATTCTCACTCTGTTGTCCAGGCTGGAGTGCAGTGGCGTGCTTATGGCCACACCAGGGTTGACATGCTGGGCTCAGGCAATCCGTCTGCCTCAGTCTTCCAAGTAGCTGGAACTGCAGGTGTGCATTTATTTATTGTAGATATGAGGTCTTGCCAAGTTGCCCAGGCAACCCACTTGCCTCAGCCTCCCAAAGTGCTGGGATTACAGGCTGAGCCACTGAGCCCGGACCTACCCTTGCTATTCCTAAAAAGTATTTTTTGCTAGGCTACTCTTTAATTTCCCTAATTAAGTTTCTATTAAAAATAGATTTTATATACCATAAAGTTCACCCTTCAAAAATATAAGATTCAGTGGATTTTAGTACAGTCATACAGTCGTATGACCATCACCACTATCTAATTTCAGAAAATCTCATCACCTCTAGAAGAAACACTGTGTCCATCAGCTGTTTTATCAGGCCTTTTGTCTCTGGCTTCTTTCCCTTTGCATCATGTTTTCGGGGTTCATTCAAGTTATAGCGTGTGTCAACACTTCCTTCTTTTCTTTTCTATTTTTTTTTTTTTTTGAGTCGGAGCCTCGCTCTGTCGCCCAGACTGGAATGCAGTGGCAGCTCCCGGCCACCGCAGCCTCGACCCGCTGGGCTCCGGTGATCCTTCCACCTCAGCCTTCCGAGTAGCCGGAACCACAGGCGCGCGCTACCACGCCCGGCTGATTTTTTGATGTATGGCAGAGATGAGGTCTTGCTGCCCAGGCGGGTCTTGGACCCGCGGGCTCAGGCAATCCACTCACCTCAGCCTCCCAAAGGCGCGGATGACAGGCTGAGCCGCCGAGCCCGGCCGCTTCCTTCTTTTCTATGGCTGAGCAACACTCCATGGCATGATTACCTGCATTTTGTTTATCCATTTATCAGTTGATGGCCATGTGAGTTGTTTCTGCTTTTTGGCTACCGTGAATACCACTACTGTGGATGTCTGTGTCCTTATGAATGTTTACAAATTATCCTGTCTATTCCTTCTTAAAAATTTTACTGAGAATCTGACCAGAATTATAATATACTTATTCATTTGGATGGACTGAGATTCTTATCTGCTTCTCTGCTCAGATTTTAGTTTTTCTTTTGATAAGCATTATGAACTGAATGTTTGTGTCCCCACAAATCCATGTGTTGAAGCCCTAACTCCTCAGTGTGACTGCCTCTGGAGATGGGGTCTCTAAGGAAGTAATTAAGGTTAAATGAAGTCATAAGGGTAGAGTCCTGATTTGACAGGATTAATGTCCTTATAAGAAGACATACGAGCACTTCCGCATTCTCTCTCTTGCTCTTCCCATGCAGGCACTGAACAAGAAGGAAGCCAACTGCAGCCCAAGGGGAGGGCTCCTGCCAGACGCCAGCCTGGCTGGCACCTTAGTCTTGACCTCCAGCCTCTGGAACTGTGAGAAAATGAATTTCTGTTGTTTAAGCCACCAAGTCTTTAGAATTACTATTATTTGGAATTATTATTATTATTATTTTGATACAGGGTCTCACTCTGTTACCCAGGCTGGAGTGCAGTGGCATGATCATAGTTCACTGTAACCTGGAACTCCTGAGCTCAAGTGATTCTCCTGCCTCAGTCTCCTGAGTAGCTGGGAATATAGGAATGTACCCCCATGCCTGGTTCATTTTAAAATATTTTGTTGAGACAGGGACACACTATGCAGCCCAGGCTTGTCTTGAACTCCTGGCCTCAAGTGATCCTCTCTTCTTGACCTCCCAAAATGCTGGAATTATAGGTGTAAGTCGCCACACCAGGCTCTGTGACATTTTGTTATAGCAACCCAAGTAGACTAATCAAATAAGATCCATAATTTTCTTCATGTTGGTCCTATAATCTTCTTTTTTTCATACCAAAAAAGCAAAGGCAAAGATCCTGTAATTTTCTTTTAAAATGATTCTAGGCATTTTATAATCTTTGTTGTAATTATAAATGGATTTTCCCATTTCTGCTTTTAATTAGGCAGTGCAGAGTAAAGCTGCTGGTTTTTGCATATTTATCTTGTGACCTGTCAATTTCCAAATGTTCTTATTAATCCTAGTGGGTTGTTTTAGTAGAATCTCTTGTGTTTTCTTGGTAAGCAATCATATCATCTGCAAATAATAGAATTTCTTTTCTTCTTTTCCAATATTAACAGATGATTTTCTTTTCTTTTCTTATTATATTAGTTAAAAACTAAATAATACTGTTGAATGATAGTGATAATGGAGTGGTCTCGACTTGCATCGATTAAACATGACTTCAGAGCCTTATCAATTAACGTGAAATTTGTTGTTAGATTTTTTGATAATTTTTAAAAATCATATTTCAGTAGTACCCTTTTATTCTCACATTACTTAAGATCTTATTTGCCTGGTGTGCTGGCTCACATCTATAGTCCCAGCCTTTTGAAAGGCTGAGGAGGGAGCACTGCTTGAAGCCAGGAGTTCAAGACCAGCTTGGGCAATATGGTAAGACCTCATCGCTACAAAAAATAAAAAAAATAAAGATAAATAGTCCCAGCTACTGAGGAGGTTGAGGCAGGAGGATCGCTTGAGTCCAGGAGTTTGAGGCAACAGTGAGTCATGACTGCACTAATTGCACCAGCCTGGGTGAACAGCTACTATAAACAGAGACTAAAGTCAAACAAAGCATAAATTCAAACAAGGAGAAAAATATTTACCATCCATTTAATATCCCTAGTATATAAAGAATACCTATAACTCAATAAGAGAAAGCAAGCAACTTAATAAAAAATGAGCAATGGATTTGAACAGGCACTTTTTAAAAGAAGAAATCTGAACGATCGATCAATAATATATATTTAAAGGGATAGTCAAATGTGGAAGTTAAAACAATCAAATATCATTTCATTCATCATATTGTCAAAATTATAAATATCAATACTATTCATGGCCAGCAGGGATGCAGGTAAATGAGAGAATGTAAATGACTAGCTCACTTTAAAATGTAGTTTGAGTGTCTATTGAAATTAAAAAAAAAAAAGAAATGTAAAACACATAGCCCCACTTTTGAAAACTTACCCCACAGAAATAATAGTAACAGTATACAAGGTTATACATATAAAATTTAGACATCTCCGTATTGCTTGCAGTGGTAAAAAGCTGGAAACAGTCTCGATGGCCACTGATAGGTGAAAAATTAAATCACAATGCACTGTACTTTGGGATTTTATTCAGTCACTAAAATAGATAAGCAAAATCTATATTCATTGGCTTGGAGGGCAAAGTAATGGATAAGAGCCTATTTTTGCTGTAAAAACAAAAGCCAAAAACCAAAAACCCACCACCACCACCACCACTAAAAACCCAGCCTTTTACCAAGTATATGCTTGTAAAAACAGAGAGAAAAGGTTTTAGAGACGATGGCAAGTAGAAGAGACTTTTCTTTTTCATAGGCCTTTGAATTAACTTGCTAAAAGATGTCATGTATTCTTATGTAATTAGAAATTAACAAAGAAAATTTAAAGGAGGGAAAAAGGAACTTTCAGGAACATCAATCCATTCCACTTGATTGCTCTGTGGATTGAAAAGTTCATGGCTCCTGTCTATTGATTTCCCCTTCCTCTTCCATCAGGGCCCAAGAAAGTAAATGGGGAGGGTTGGGATGAGGGAAGATTGGAAGCAGCAGATGTGTCAGCCCAAGGGCAGAGAGATGGGGAGAGAGAGAGGGAGGGGGAGAGGGAATGGGAGAGGGGAGAG
>NW_007232553.1:95988-159845 GCF_000164805.1 Carlito syrichta
AGGGGAGGGGAGGGGCAGGGAGAAGGACTAAGAGGCTAAGGAAGAGGGGGAGCTGGTGCTATGATCGACTCCAAGCCAGTGAGAGGGATTTGGGGGCAGGAGGAGGATGCTGGCCCCAGAGTCCTGGGAGGCCGGACCAGGAGAAGAGCCACCTCATGAAAGCAGGGTGGTTTTCACAGCCTCCAAGTTACTTGGGGCTGCCACACACCCCTGGCCCAGAGGAGCGGGCCAGTGCTGATGAAAACCCCTCCGTAGGCCTTTCAACCATCCGGGAACAGGTGGGTGGTTCATTCCTCTAACTTTTCCTCAGTCATCCCATGCCTCCTCCGTGCTATGTGCTGAGGAATAAGCCTGTTCAGGACAGACGTGGCCCTGCCTGCATGGAGCTCCCAGTATGGTGCGGTACCACACCTCACCCTCTGTTTCCACCTGAGCTCAGTCTGGGCTGAATGTGTGCTGAGGGGGCTGCGCTTACCAGACAGCCTCTGACGTGGACAACGCCTGCAGCCCTGAGCCCGACCAGCTGCCTGGCACCAGGGCATCAGGGATGGCGGAGCTGGGGACCACTCTCAGAGCTGGTCCCCAGTTGGCAGTGACATCTTTACACCTGACTCCAGGGCTGCTGGCTGAGGGTATCTTCTGCCAGAAGCCTGACAACTGTGAGAAGACCTACCCGGAAGGGAATGAGGATTAAGGTAGCAGTCCCTGGCAGCTTGGGGGGCTTCCTAGGGGAAGGCATGGCCAAGCCCACCCCAAAGGTTGCCACAGACCTTATCGCAAGGTCACATGGACCATCATGAAGTCACAGAAGGGCTAGCAAGGGGTTGGCCTCCTGGAGAGCCCCTCCCTGTCCCCAGGCTCAGGCTTGCTGCTGTAGGAATGTTCTAGCTGGCCAGGGCTGTCTGGCCTCCCACAGGTGTCTGGTAACCACCCCATGTACCCCTGTGAGTGCACAGCCAGAACTGGGATAGCCAGGGGACCAAACTCAGTTGGAAGGCACAGACCCTGGCATCTGCACAGGCTAATGAAAGAGGACACCACGCCATCCAGGAACGGCCTGGAAGCAGGTCAGGCCCCTCTAGCTTGTGTGCCAAACCCAGCACTTCAGCTTCTGGTGGACGGGACTCCTCTGCGTTTTCTACCTCCCAGGCAGTGCCTCCCCTGCCCAGCTCTCTTCCTCCTCCCCGCGGCCATGACCGTGGGCTTCTCCATGTTCAGTCCTGCCCACGCCTGCTATCCCACACATCCTGGCATGGGCACAGATGCCCCCTGAGCCGCTATAAGCACCCCAGCTGCCGGCCCTCACAGGTGGAAACACCTGGACAATCACAGGGCTGTGACGTGCCTGGCACGGAGGGGCCTGAGGGGTTTGCAACTGTACCATGGAGGGAGAACAAGTTCACCAAGGGAAACTCTGTGTCATCTGGGCCAGCCTCTGTGCAAAGCCAGTTAACAAATGGTACTGACTCCAAGTGTGTGGGGCAGCTGGCCTCCTCACCCGGGTCATTAAAAGGCCATCTGTGTCTGCATGGCTGAGGAGGCAGCAGGGGCTCTGCTCCTCCCAGGGTGTGTTGTGTGTTGTGTGTACGAGCATGAGTGTGTGTGTAAGCAAGCATTATATGTGTGAGCGTGGGTGCATGTTTATATGTGTGAGCGTATGTGCACACAGATGTATGTGCATGAGTGTGTATGTGAGTCTAAGTGTGTGCATGAGTTCGTACGTGAGCATGAGTGTGTGCATGTAAGCATGTGTGTGCACATGCATGCGTGTGCATGTGAGTGTAAGTATGTGTGTGCATGTGAGCGTCAGCCTTTACCATGCTAACATGAACAGGGTTCTCCAACAGGATGAAGGAACATACAGTGCTCTCTACTTAAAATCCACCTGGGTGGTTTTCCTAGAGAAACCATCTTGGTCCCACTTCCCCCAAGATGAGCCATGATCAGAATGACCCCTCCTCACCCCCGTGACTGCCGGCTCATTTAGCGCCTCAGACCCTGAGTCTTGGGCTGACCGTGAGCACTTCACAGCAGAAGACCCAGACTCCCAGGGGCAAAAGCCTGCGTGTGGACCCCTGAGTAAGTCCCGCCTCTTCTTGAGCCTCAGGACATTCATCTGTAAAAAGGGGCTGCTAAATGTCTGACCTGTCTGCCTCCTGAGCCTGTGTGAGAACAGAAACTTCTAAATAAAACCATAAACGAAATGCTAAAGTCTCGTGAAAGCTGTGGAGAGCTGTCTATAATACCAGATGCCATCACAATTTCCATGTGGGGTGGAGCTCCCCTTCTGATAGTGGCCACCTGGGACACACACACCTCGGTGCAGTCACCACAAGCTTCCAGGGACACTGGGCACAAAGCCACCTTGCTCATGGGATCAGGAAAGCCAGCAGTCCTCCCTCACTGAGATGCAAGACAGGTGCTGGGAAGAGATGGTCTGGGCCCACCTGGGAAAGACGCATTTTTATACTGTGCCAAAAACTTCAACGGATATCACATTTCTACAGAGATCCATAGTGATACTCATAGCATCCCCCAAATGAGGGGATCCCCCCCTGCCGTGTGGGGAGCCAAGGGCCTAGAGAAGGACGGCGCGCTGGTGTGAGCCCTGTGGGGGCCATAGGGGCCTGGCCTCTGCCCGCGAACTGCTTAGCCAGCGGGGCAGCCCAAACATGAGAGGCTTTCCTGGGAGACGGGACAAAGGGAACTCACCTCTCCCTCGAGCCCATGTGTAGATGCGGCCAGTTTCAGTGCTTCTGGGCTCTCGCTCTGCCGGCTCCACTGGCAAAGGCCGGAAGTGGGAGTCATCAGCCCGGCCGGAGGTCTTCAGGGGCAGGATGTACTTGGGGAGCCCTTTGTAAAACCAGGCCCCCGACCTCTTCCAGACCTGGGTGGGGGAGACAGTGCTTAGGGTATAGGGGGCCAAGTAGCCTCCCCAGGCTGGACCACCCATGAGGCCTAGCCTCCCTGGTGCTCCTTCCCTGTGATGGAGGATACAGAGTGCTAAGAGCAGGGCACAAGTGGGAATTCTGGCTCTTCTCTCGCCGGCTGATGGGCTCGGCGGTCACTTACCTCCTCAGGATGCGGGTCAGCTGGGAGCAAGGTTCCATGAACTCTCCACACCTACTTTATTTATTTCTTTATTTTCTTTATTTTTTTGAGTTGGGGGTCTTACTCTGTTACCCAGGCTGGAGTGCAGGGGCATGATCACGATGATCATGGCTCATGGCAGCCTCAAACTCCTGGGCTCAGACGATCCTTCCGCCTCAGCCTCCTGAGGAGCTGGGACTACAGGTGTGTGCTACCATGCCTGGCTAATTTTTGATTCGTGCAAAGACAAAGTTTTGCTATGTTGTCCAGGCAGGTCTCGAACTCTTGGGCTCAAACAATTCACCTGTCTCAGCCTCCCAAAGTGCTGGCATTACAGGTGTGAGTCACTGTGCCCAACCTACACCTATTTTAAAGATAGCCCCACCATCGCCAGGCACAGAGGCTCATGTCTATAATCTCAGCACTTTGGGAGGCCGAGATGTGAAGACTGCCTGAGCCCGCGGGTTCGAGACCCGCCTGGGCAACTTGGCGAGACCTCATCTCTACAATAAATCAAAAAATTAGCCGGGCGTGGTGGCACGTGCCTGTAGTTCCACCTACTTGGACGGCTGAGACGGAAGGATCGCCTGAACCCAGCAGGTGGAGGCTGTGGTGACCATGAGCGTGCCACTGCACTCCAGCCTGGGTGACAGAGTAAGACTACAACTAAAAAAAAAAAAAGACAGTTCTACCTTCCACCTTCTCTGGTTTCTCTCTGGCACAGTGGGGATCTCAGGGGGGTAGCACTTGCAAAGCCCTGGAACACAAGGGAAATGCCTATGGAACTGTCCACAGTGACTATCTCTACCCTCTACAACTCTCGAAATCTTAGAGATCACCTTGCCACACCCCTGCTCATCCCCAGTCCTTTTCAGTCCCTGCTAGAAACTTCCAGAGATGGGAAGCCCATGAGCCACAGGGCACTGCTAGGTTTCTGCTGGATCTGCCTGTGTGGGGCCGTTCCTCGCCGCCAGGTGACCCCACCCATACCTTCTCTCACTGGCCCGAGGCCTGCAGCCATGTGGGGCAGACTCCCTCAGCCATGAACACCCACAGGGATCTCATCCAGCACCCACCAGCCACTGAGCTCTCCTCAGTGCCACACCCAGATTCCCAGTTTCTCAAGGATGGCATCTCTGGTTCCTCAGGGTTTCTGAGCTCCCTCCCACCTAGCCAACCCTCTCACTCACGTCTGCCACTGTCCCTCAGGAGAGGGGCTGAGAAGTGGCCACAAACCTCCAGGCTGAACATGGCTGCCCTGCAGGGTACTGTCACTGGCCTCTCCTTTCCTGCCTCTGTTCAGACCTCCTTAGGTCCGAGGCCTCTGAGGAGCCCCTCTGGACCCCACCCAGCCCTCTAGCAATGCTCCAAGCCAGAGGGGTCAGACAATATCTGCTGGGTCCCAAGCAGGTACAAAACATCCTCTTATCACTCCCTGGGGGAGGCAGTGAGAGGGGTGACCCTAATGCCAGCCAGAGGGGCGTCCCAAAGGTTGGAGATGCCCACCCTGTCCCAAACAGGTCTCCCAGGACTGGAGATACCCCAAGTCTGGGGGACACAGCTCCTTGGGCTCTGAGGAGTCCCTCTGTTGCTCTGTCACCCCCAGCATGGTGACCCAGGCTCTTCCCTCCTGCTCTCCCCTGGAAGCAAGGCAGAATCAGCAGCAGCTTCCACACACTCGCTGTGTGGCTTTGCATGAGTTACTTTACCTCTCTGAGCCTGAGTTTCTTCACTAGTGAAGCATAACAGTGCTTGCTCCACAGGCTGAGAAAGCTGAAAAGTGCCCGGTACCCAGAAGATGCCACCTGCCTCCCTCCTGGCTGTCCCTTCCCCTCAAGGCTCCGGGGCAGAGCAACAGAGGCAGGAGGAAGGGCCGGGCTGGGCCACATCACAGCACTCGGAAGCTCTTCTCTGAGGGCTTCCCAGATGAGACAGCCTCTGCAGTAGGTACGGAAAGACTCAGAGAGAGGCACCGATGAGAATTCAGAGCAGCGGCCGAGATAAGGTCCCTGCATTTCAAATGCCTACTTCAGAAAACACCAAGTGTTCCGTAATCTCTTTCCCAGCGAAGGAAACGCATTCAGGGTGTTTAGCAGGAGGAGTGGGAGTGTGTGAAGGAACACTTTGCAAAAACCTCAGCCGACATCACACTTTTCAGAGCGGAACAGGCCAGGGTTCCCAGCACTTGTCCCGAGTTTGAATCCTGGGTCCGGCACCCAGCAGCTATGGGATTTGGACACATCAACCCCCCCCAGTCTCTTCACCAGTGGCCAAAACATAGAGCAGTGCTCATCTCACAGGGTGGACCCACAAATCAGCCTCTCCGCGGAGAAGTGCTCACAGCACCTCTGCTCCCTACCCCACCCAAACCTGACAAACATGAACAGCTTTAGAACGGGTGGACCAACCCCCTACTCAAAGAATCTAAAATCAGAAGACCAGAGTCAGCCTGATTCTAAGACTGTGTTCCTCAGCACCCCATTAATACTGTGAGATGTTAACAGGGGCCAGGCAAAAAAACATTTCCAAGTACACTTGGGAAGTACTAGGTTAAACTAAGCTCCGCTGCTGCAGGACTTCTCAGAGCCTTTACTATACTAAAGTGAACAGGGTTCTCCAATAGGGCAAAAGAAAATATAGGGCTCTCTACTTGAATGATTTTCCCAGAGGAACTCAACCCTAGTCATGGGTCACTTGTTGAGTGATGTACATCTATTTCTCCAAGTAGACAGTGGTCACCTCTTTATGCTCCAGAATGCCAGGCATGGGACTACCACGTCTACACCATGTCCCTGGCACGAATCCCTCATCGCTCCTTCCCAGCCTGTGTGGAAGGGCCTGCTTTTATGTGGTTCTTGACTAGCAGGGAGCCCGTCTGGTGGCGTGGATGCTTGTGAGGCCCCTTTTGGAAAGCCCTCTTGGATCTTCTCAGAGCCCTTTTACAACACATATTTCAACTGGTAATGCATATGTGTGTCTAAAATCCACGAAGTGGCTGGGTGTGGAGGCTCACACCTGTCATCCCAGCACTTTGGGAGGCTGAGGTGGAAGGATGGATTCCAGTAGTTTGAGACCAGCCTGGGCAACATAGTAAAACTCTGTCTCTACAAAAACAATTTTTAAAAACGAGCCCGACATGGTGGCGCCCACCTGTGGCCCCAGCTACATGGGAGGCTGAGGGAGAAGGATCGTCTGAGCCCAGGAGGTCAAGGCTTTGGTGAACTGTGATCATGCCACTGCCCTCCAGCCTGGGCAACAGAGCAAGACTCCAACTCAAAAATAATTAATTAATTAGAATCTACAAAGTACGAAAATGAAACATCCCCTCCCCCTCACAGAGGCGCCCTGTGGTAGCAGTTCTTTGGGGAAGCTTTGTTATTAACCTGACTTTCCAGGTGAGAAAACTGAGGTTTCAAGAAGTTCAGTAATTTGCCCAAAGCCAGCACACCATTCTACCCCACCCAAAGGCCCCCAGAGTATCAGCCCAATAGTCTACAGACACAAAGTAGATGCTCACTAAATTGCGGTTGAGTGGTGAGTGAGTCCTTAGCAGGTCAGACCTCATCATGGACTCATAGTGTCCCATGGGCTGGATGTCCAGTGGGGAGGGCAGTGCCAGGCAGGAAGAAGAAGCAAGCAGCAGCCGCCAAGGCCGCCCTGTCCCTGGAGAGCTGCCGGGAGGCCCATTGGAATAGGTGCCCCGTCCAAGAGGCCACTGCAAGGCCATCGGGGTCTTGGGTGCTGGCGGGGGCGCACCCAGCCTTGTAAGCTAAGCAAAGGCCTAGCGTTCCTCCGCACGCACCAGCTTTGCTTGTCCCCGTCCCCCCACCCAGCATGCCACTTCCCTGACCTCCCCACAAGGCTGGACTCGGGGAAACAAGCGGAGCCAGGCCTCGAGGGCCACCTATGAATAGTATGCATGCGTGGGCTTAGGACCCACACCACACTGCCTTCCTCACCCTCCCACAGCAACTCAGATAGCGTACGGAATTAGGACAGTAACAGAAAAACAAAATGAAACTCCAGGCCCCTCCTAACATGACTGCAGAGAGACAGCCCTGCTTAGCACGCCGGTATGAGTCTTATGTCCCTTCCTGGACATATGTGCAATTTTGTGTTTGTTCTTTTGAAAAATTGGATAATGTAAGTACAACCTGTTCTTCCCCATCCCCACCCAACTGGATCTCTATCAACGGGTCCTTGTTCACAAGTAATGGTCTCCATCATCATTTTCTGATGGCTCACAGTTTGCATTTATTAAACTTAATTAATCCAGCCCCCGCTGATGGGCATTTGAATTGTTTCCAATTTCTCACTCTCTCCAGCAGCACTGCAGCCACCGGCTTTCATGCATACCTCAGCAGACAGCTGTCAGTGATTGCCTTAGGAAATACAGGCTGAGGAGCCTTTCTCCACGATGTCTGGGACCAGAAGTGTTTCTGATTTGGGATTTTTTTTAGGATTCTGGAATATGTGCATTATACTTACCGGTTCAACATCCCAAATCTGAAAATTCCAAATCTGAAGCATTTCCATAAGCATTTCCTTTAAGTGTCATGTCAGCACTCAAAATGTTTCAGATTCTGGAACATTGTGGATGTTGGATTTTCAGATTTGGGATACGCACTCTGTACCCCATGGAGAGGAAAAGCACTGTGTATACATTTAGATGATGACATATGTGGTCAGACTACCCTGCAGGAGGAAAGGTCGGAGCCTCAGGGTGGCACATAAGTATGTTCAAGGTAGGGCCTGTGTCTTCTCCCTCGTAGGGTTCAAGGTCTAGTCTGTGGACCCTGCCATCGTGGGGAGCAGTTTCCACGGATGGGTGGACTTAGGGGAGAAGCATCCCTCCTGGGGGTCCTGGGGTCCCCAGACTTAGGTGCTCAGGAGGGACAAAGGAGTGTCCCTGCCACCCCAGGATCCACTCAGCCATTTGACGGGGAGTGTATAGGGCAACACTGAGGGTGACTCAGCAACGTAACCGAGATTTCATTGATGCACAGCTTTTGTGGAAGAGACTAAGGGACAGCTTCGAACTGCATTCAAGGATGCTACGGGGCTGAGAGTCTCATCCACACTCAGTGCATCCTCATCTCAGCCTCTGTGCTCTTCCTTTGTTGCTCTGGACTGTAGTTCTGGCTCACAAGCATGCATGGTCCTTTAAAAAAATTTTTTTTTAACGTTCATTATGGTGTTAAAATATTTATATCATCAAATTTACCACCCCAACCATTTTTTTTTTTTTTTTTTTTTGAGTAGGAGTCTCACTCCACCGCCCAGGCTGGAGTGCAGTGGCGTGCTCCCAGCCACCGCAGCCTCGACCTGCTGGGCTCCAGCGATCCTTCCGCCTCAGCCTTCCAAGTAGCCGGAACTACAGGCACGCGCTACCACGCCCGGCTAATTTTCTGATTTATTGTAGAGATGAGCTGTCACCAAGTTGCCCAGGCTGTTCCCGAACCTGTGGGCTCAGGCAATCCCCTCACCTCAGCCTCCCAAAGTGCTGAGATTACAGGCTTGAGCCACTACGCCCGGCTACCTTAACCATTTTAAAGTGTCCAGTTTAGTCGTGTTAAGTACATTCACATTGTTGTGCAACCAACCTCCAGAATTTTCATCTTGTAAAATGGAAACATTACCCGTTAAACAAGAGTTTCCCACTCCTCCTCTCCGGCCCTTGGTGACCATCATTGTACTTTCTGTCTCTATGAACCTGACAATTCTAGGGACCTCGGTTAAGTGGAATCATGCAGTTCTTGTCCTTTTGCAACTGACATATTTCACTAGCATCATATCCGCAAAGTTCATCTATGTTGTAGCCTGTGTCAAAATCCCGTCCTTTTTGAGGCCCCAAAATATTCCATTGTGTGAATACACCATGCTGTGTCTCCTGCCAATGGACACTTGGGGTGCTTCCACCTTCTGGCTGGTCCCTTCATTTTCATCTGTCTCCCCCACCAGGCTCCACCATCCAGGCTGTCTGCTCAGCACCATTATCTTCAAGCTCTTAGCACACGCCTGCTACATCAAAGGTGCTCAGCAGGTGTTGGTTGAATGACTAAGTTGGCAGCTGTGGGGTGTTTGCTGCAATATGTGCCATCCCACTACCTGTTGCCGTCCTGGGGAAGTGGCCTGGGGGTTTCACTCAAGTTCCTGGAATCATTAAAAGGGCTTACTATTTCGTATAAAAGAGACATAAAGGCTGGCCATGATGGCTCACAGCTATAATCCCAGCACTTTGGGAGGCTGAGGCGGGAGGATCCCTTGAGCCCAGCAGTTTGAGATAGGCCTAGGTGACATAGCAAGACCTCATCTCTACAACAAACCAAAAATTGGCCAGGTGTGATGGTGCGCACCTGTAGTCTCAAGCTACCCAGGAGACTGAGGCGGAAGGATCACCTGAGCCCAGCAGGTCGAGCCCCTGGTGAACTGTGATCATGCCACTGCACTTTAGCCTGAGGGGCAGAGAGGGACCTCGACTGAAAAAGAAAATCAAAAAGAAGAATAAAGAGGAAGGACCCAGCAGGGTGTGCTGGTGGACAGCAAACCCAGTGAAGGCCCTGACTTGGAGCCTCAGGTACCAGGCAGCCTGTGCTCCCAGCCCCTCCTCCCTCACCACCCTTCCTCCCTTGGCATCTCACAGCCACTGGCCCTTGCCTCACAGCCTTGCCTCCTGTTGCAACATCCAACTCCCCACCCCACCTCTACCCAAAAAGTCACTGATCTTTGGAAGATAGCATAAAAAGCACAGGATCCTAAGTTTCATGCTGAATTGCATGAAACTATTGGTACTCAACCTTTTTTGGAGGCAGTCAGTCAACCATCTTTGACCTATAAGCACCCCATCAGCTTCATACAATTCACCCCATCTTTTTTTGAGTTGGAGTCTCTCACTCTGTCTCCTAGGCTGGAGTGCAGTGGCATGATCACAGCTCACCATGGGCTCGACCTGCTGGGCTCAGGTGATCCTTCCGTCTCAGACTTCCAAATAGCCAGAACCATAGGCACGCTCCATCACACCCAGCTAATTTTTAAATTTTTATTGTAGAGATGAGGCCTCGCCAAGTTGCCCAGGCTGGTCTCAGGCAATCCTCTCACCTCAGCCTCCCAAAGTGCAGGAATTATAGGCGTGAGCTACTGTGCCCAGCCTTACCCGATCTTTATGCTCAGCAGGGGCAATGACCCCATAGGCCTGCCAGGCTGTGCGTGTCCCAGTGCTCCGTGGGCAGATCCACGGCTGATCCAATGGATCAGTCATTCCCGTGGGTCCACTGTCACGGGCCTCCAGTCTGGCCGATTCTGTCCTGGTGTCACTGTAGGCCTGATGGAAGGTCTGATGGCTCACCCTGACCACTCCGAATGGCCGGGAATCCCAGACCAGCACGAGGGGCAGCAGTTCCCAAGTCCCCGCACCAGGGGAAGTGGAGCACACAGGTGTGTCACGGGAGGCACACCTGTGTAGATGTGCATAAAACACATGGCCAGTGTTTTGGAAAATGCCTTCCACATGGGAGAGCAGGTTATTGAGGTGAGGCATGAGGGATCCCAGCTGGGCAGAGCTCCGAGCAGCATCCCCCCCACACCCCATGCTAATCCATGCACATCTGCACATCCACAGACCTTTTTCCACCTCATTCCCCAGCCCCCCTCTGCCAAACGCACCTAGTGGCTTCCATCATGTGACTTCTGCTCTACACGTCCAGGCCCCTCACTCACAACCCGGCACCCACACCTTTCCCCCTCCCCAAGAGCAGTGACAGGAGAAACCCTCCATGGGAACGAACCCCACCCCACCCATGCCAGGCCCGCAGACCAAAAAGTCGTTCACTTTTCGGAGCAGCCAAGCCATTCTGCAGAACCCACTCTGCTCCCCACGTGTGGCTTGCTGCGATAAAGCCAGCAAGGCAGCCAGCCTTGAAAACACCACTTAATGAGAAAGCCCCACACAGCCGCCATGGCACTTGTGGGTTGTCCAGCAGCATCCGTGCTCCCTGGTGCCAGTGCTTTGTGCTCCGCTTGGAGGTTTTCATTACGATTTCAGCTCACGGCCAATCTGACTGCAGACACTGATGAATGTTAGCCAAGCGGTGCCCAGGGAATTTTAATTACCATGATAACAATTGCTAATCACTGGCATTTCCTAAATGGTTGTGGCTGGAGAAGGTGGTAATTGTCAGCCCTGCTGGAAAAGAAGGGGAGACCTAGCAGACCTGCTGCTGGAGAGGCTGGAACAGGGGAGGGTGAAGACCCCTGCCTCTGTCCATCACTCCAACCCTTCTGCGTGTGACCCCCTCTCCAGAGAGCAACTCAGAGAGCACACCTGGCATAAACTCAGGTAAGTGTCTTCACTGGCTCAGGTGTCCAATGTCTGGCCCTCATCCTGCAGGTCAGCTGGGGACAGTCTGTGGCCTTTGCACATGCTGTTCCTTCTACCTGGAGTGCCCTTCACCCATGTCGCTATCAAGCAGACACACTTGCCCTTGAAGCTTTCATGTATGCCACCTGGTGCAGAATCAGGAACCACCCCCCTGACATGCTCCCAGAGGTCACATGGTATGGCTGGTACAACACCCCATGCCTGGGCTGGAGTTTGGACTCGCCCCTCTCCCCAGCCAGGAAACTGTGAGCTCTTCAAAGGCAGGGCTGTGCCTGAGCCATCCGTGGGCTCCCAAGACCCAGCAAGGAGCCTGCAATGTCGCTGACTGACCAAACGAACAAAGCGGGCAGAGCCAAGGAACTGTCTCCAGGGGACAGAGCGCGGGGCCCTGTCTCCAGAGAGACTTTGTTCTGTCTGCCTAACAAGCTCCAGACTGACCCAGCCTTGAAAAGCCCCGGGAAACAGCCTGTGGCAGAGCAGTCCTCTTGTGTATACTGGGGTCACTTTGAAGGTCTCTTCAGGGGGCCACCCTCCCTGGCAGAGGAAAGGCAGCATACTCCCCCCTACTCCATTACCCAAGAACACACACATGTGCGTGCATGCACACACACACACAGAATGCTGGCCTCCCAGGAACCCTCACAGGCAAGCTAAACTCCTCGGAGGGTCAGCCAGACCCCAGGACCCTGCTCCCTTTCTCCCAGGCTCATCTCTTATCTCTCCTCCCCCACCTTGGAACAGCCAGGCACAGCTGCCCTCACTCCCTTGACCACACTTGACCTGCTCTCTTGCCTCCAGGCCTTTGTAGATGCCGTTCCTTCTCCCTTCCCCAGACTAGCTCCTATCCAGCCTTTGGGAATCCACTTTTATCCAGAAGTTTCCACAGAAGAAGCTTGAACATCTCCCAGTACAACATGCACACACCGGGTTGTCACTGCCTATTTGTATCTGTTTCCTGCTGGATGGAAATTCCCACAACAACAGGAGCCACGCAGAGCGCCTGGCACATGTCAACACAACAGCAGATACCCAACAAATATGTCAGCTGACTACTGAACACACGCCCAAATTTCAAGGCCTTAAGAGAAATAAACTAGTGTTTAAGTCACTCAGTCTATGATATTTTGTTATGATAGCTTAAGTTGACTAATACAGAGGAAGAAGCTCCCTAGAGGGTTGTAGTAGATTAAAAATGGGCCTAAATTATTTTCCTCTCCTCCCATCAAGACCTTATGACTTGTTCTGACCAGTAAAAAGTGGTGGGAAGAACAAGTGACTTCTGATCAGGCCTCCTGCAACTTCCTTTCTCACCACTTAGAATGTTGAAATCATGCGACAGAGCCCCATCTAGTGTACCAAGAATGAGGGGCCACATGGAAGAGCTTCTAGATACCCCAGCCACTAGCCAGCACCAACTGCAGACAATGAGCGAGGCTTCCTGGACCTCCAGCCCAGTCGAGATGCCTAATGACTACAGCTGCACAGTGATCCCAGGAGAGAGCAGCAGAAGAACCACTCTGCTAAGCCCAGCCCAAATGGCTGAATCATGAACAAATATATGATTGTGACATTAAGCCATTGAAGCCTCTGCAGCTCTGGCAGAATTCCATCTGCTGTTTTGCCACTTCTAGAAAAAGAAACAGTCAGATCTGTTGCTAATTAGTTGAGTCAGGTAGAAAAGTTAACTCACAGGTTGTTTTTTGTTTTTTATCTTTTTGGGAGGCCGAGGTGAGTGGATTGCCTGAGTCCACAGGCTCGAGACCAGCCTGGGCAACTTGGCAAGACCTCGTCTCCACAATAAATAAAAAATTAGCCAGGTGTGGTAGCGTGCATCTGTAGTTCCAACTCACGGGTTTAATAGGCTAATTCATCAAGTAAGAACAACATGCTATGAGGAACAACTGGAGAATAAGAAAGACTCTTAGAAATGGAAAATATAATGCAGAAATATAAAAATGCAAAATAAAGTCTGGAAGATAAAAATGAGGAAATTGGGAAAGTAGAGCACAAAGACAAATAAATAGAAAAATGTAAAGAAATGATAAGAGACACAGATGTTCATTTGGAGGCGCTGAACTCCTAATAACAGGCTCTCAGAGAGAGCAAGATGAAAAACTTCTGGAGCAGGAGGACATGAGTCTTCATATAAAAGGTTTTGTTGACTATAAGGCAGGAAAAATGAAAAGAAAAAAGCAATAGATACAGATTCATAAAACCCTTAGTTAAAAATATAAAGAAAAGATCCTAAAAGTTTCCAGAAGGAAAAAAAATCAAGAACCAGAATCAGAATGGCATCATACTTATCACAGACAACAAATGATGCTAAAAGATTCTACATCTAGAATTCTATCAGCCAAATTATCAATCCCAAGTGAGGGCAGACTAGGGCTATTTTTAAACTTACAAAGATACTGAGTTTTCCTTGAATGTGCCCTTTTTTGAGAAGTTACTTAAGGATGGGTTCCAGTAAAACACAGGTGAAAAACAAGAAAGAGGAAGACATAGGACCCTGGAAACTGTGTCGCTGACTCAGGTGGTGAGCTAAGGGGAAGTTCCATGAAGACAGTTTTCAGTAACTAGCCCAGGCTAGAGCAGGGAGAGGGTCTGGAGGGGATTCTCACAGGAAAAGCAGAGGCTTCATGCAAGAGAGGGTAACATGGAGAAGCTGCGTAAAAGAGGACATAGAATTTGATTATGTTGTAGTCAACAAGAAACATGATCAATAAAAACTCCGGGAAAGCCAGGTGTGGTGGCACATGCCTGCAGTCCCAGTTACTCGGGAGGCTGAAGTGGGAGGATTACCTGAGCCCAGGAGTTCTGAGCTGTAGTGTGCTATGCCGATCAGGTGTCCACACGAAGTTTGACATCAGTGCAGTGAACTGTCGGGAGCAGGGGGCCACCAGGCTGCCTGAGGAGGGGTGAACTGACCCAGGTTGGAAATGGAGCAGGTCAAAACTCCCATGCTGATCAGTAGCAGGATCGTGCCTGTGAATAGCCACTGTACTCCAGCCTGAGCAATATAGCGAAACCCTGTCTCAAACAAACAAGCAAACAGCAACAACAAAAAGCACTCCAGGAAAAACTAAAAGTTATGGCAGAACATCTTGGTCCAAATATTAGGTAAATTAAAATATTATAGGGTTTTAAGAACTGAATAGGGTTAAAAAGGAATCAGATCATGAAAGAAGAAACATTTTCTTTTGGGTGGTTCAAGGACTAAGACAGTTATCAAAAGAGGACTGGATAAAAAAAAATGTGGTACATATACATGATGGAAAATTACGCAGCTGTAAAGAAGGACAAAATTATGAACTTCACAGCAACTTGGATGGACTTAGAGTCTATAGCACTGAGTGATCTATCACGTGTTGTCATTCATAAGTGGACCTTGAACAATTATTGTAATACTATAAGAAAAGGATTGGCAGTAGTGGGAATCTGCCAGGGAGGGTATACCTCATTAACAAGGGTACCTGCATAATAAACATTTGAATACCTAACCCTGAATTGTACCCCACATCTTTTTTTTTTTTTTTGAGTCGGAGTCTCACTCTGTCGCCCAGACTGGAGTGCAGTGGTCGCTCCCGGCCACCGCAGCCTCGAACTGCTGGGCTCCGGCGATCCTTCCGCCTCAGCCTTCCAAGTAGCCGGAATTACAGGCATGCGCTACCACGCCCGGCTGATTTTTTGATTTATTGTAGGGATGAGGTCTTGCTGCCCAGGCGGGTCTCGAACCCGCGGGCTCAGGCAATCCACTCACCTCAGTCTCCCAAAGGCGCGGGATTACAGGCTGACCCCCACATCTTTAAAATGAAAAAAATTTTAAAAACGATAGCTATCAAAATGTGATCTTCACGTACCACTTGATCTAGGAGTTTAATGTTTGCAAAATAATCGTAAAAGTGAAAATCCCCAATAATCATTAAGCACTTTGTATGTGCCAGGCACCATGCTAAGACTTTTATCTCTAATAATTTATTTAACGTTCACAAAAATCCCATGAGGTAGTTACTATTATCGTGTGTATTTGATGAGGAAACCAGACAGACCAAGAGCTAAAACCGGAACCCAGGCAGTGCAGCTCCAGAGTTCACCCTCACCTTCTTATAAAACCATAGATGGTGCCGGGCACGGTGGCTCACGCCTGTAATCCCAGCACTTTGGGAGGTGGAGGCAAGAGGATTGCCTGAGTCCAGGGATTCAGGACCATTCTGGGCATCATGGTAAGACCTTGTCTCTATAATAAATAAAAAAACTAGCTGGGGGTGGTGGCGTGTGCATGTAATTCCAGCTACTTGGAAGGCTGAGGTGAAAGGATCTTGCCTGAACCCAGCAGGCCAAGGCTACAGTGCATGAGCGTGCCACTGCACTCCAGAATGGGTGACAGAGTGAGACTCTGACTCAAACAACAACAACAAAAACATGGATGCTTTCACCATGTTAAATGCAACTTGCTGATTTTTAACTCTTGGAGCTAATCTAGAGGCAAAGTATTCTAACTGTGCTTTCTTGGATTCTTTGTTGATTTGGCATCTGTTAATCACAGGGCCAAACTAACAGCCAAAGTTGTTTACATCTCCCCTGCAACCCAGCTTTCATGATCTGCAAAAATCATATTATAGACCCTTCAATTAATCCTAAGTCCACATCCCTAACCATCTCCTTTATCTAACTCTCACACATCAAGCCAATGTTTCCCCTGCCTTAATCAACATAGGGCAAGGGGCTAGACAAGTAGGGACTGCCCCATGCCCTCTGGGACCATTCAAACCAGATGTGTCCTGGCCCTGCCTAGTCTTTCCTGCAGAAGTGCCCACAAAGGCTGTGGCCCCTGCTTCCCCCTCACTTCTCAGCCTCCTGAGCAGCTCTGGTGCCTCCTCACGTGGCCTTGTGTGATATGTCAAGCCCCTCCTCTCAGGAACTGCAAGTGATAAATCCTCTCCTCTCCTCTCCCCTTCTTTTCTCCCTTTCTCTTCTTCCCCTGCTCTCTTCTCTCTCTCTCTCTCTCCTCTTTTCCCCCTTCTCTTTTTTGAGTTGGAGTCTCCCTCTGTCACCCAAACTGGAGTGCGGTACTAAAATTCAGGCTCACCACAGCCTCACCCTCCTGGGCTCGTGATTCCTCCCGCCTAAGCCTCCTGAGAAGCTGGGACTACAGGTGCATGCTACCACATTGGGCTAATTTCTTGGTTTGTTGTAGAGCTGAGGTCTTGCTTTGTTGCCCAGGCTGGTCTCCAACTTCTGGGCTCAAGCGATCCTCCTGCCTTGGCTCTCAAAGTGCTGGGATTACACGCGAGAGCCACTGGGCCATCACTCGGTCACCTTCATAAATTAAGAGCCAGGCACAAATCACAAAGCATGGAAGAATTAGTTATGGCTAAAGAACAGAATCTAAACATACACTTCTGGCAGTCTACCAATAAAGATACAGGCTAGAAAAGGAGGGAGGTGAGCGCAGGGAAGGGAAGAGCAGGGTGTCCAAGCCCACAGCTAACACAGGGAGTCGAGGATGCCAGAGTTGATGGAAAAAGAGAAAAAATATCTTATTAAGTTACAAATTTATCCAAAGAGCTAAAAATAATAATAAAATGATCAAAAGTCGGGTGGAAGAGAGGAAGCAGAGTAGTCCAAGCCAGCCAGTTCCCCACTTTTCACAGAATGTAGTCGAAACAGAGCACCTCAAGCTCATAAATCAAAAAGGCATGGCAGGATCCGGCACGTGAACCAACAGGTGGTAGCGGGTGACAGGCTGGCCAGGAGCCTGCCAGGAGCCTGCCATTCTCCGGCATAAGCTCTACCGAACAATTTGATTTTTTAAAAACCATATGCATGTAGGCCTTTGATTAAAACTGAAATCTGACAGATGGGTAATTGGATGTTGATGTTATTAAATCCTTGGTCTGCACGGCAGTTCCACACTTGGGGAGCTGACAGTTGATGCTGGTGTGTGGAATCTGGGTGTGGCTAACTAAAGGAAGAAAGCTGGGAGCTCAGGGAAGTGAAGGAAAGCAGTCATGGGAAGTTTTTGCGGTGGAGCAAGATAGGAAAACACTTAGTGAAGTTATGATGGAAACCTTCAGCATGAGTTGGGACGACTGACGTTGCTGTCCCTGAAGAAAGCCAAGTTCCCCTGGCATGCCACTGTGCCCCACCTAACCACAAGGAGTCAGAATTTTGGCGGTGGGCATCTGGATAGTTTTTAAGAGGGAACCAGGGCTTTGCAGCATAAAGACAGGCAGAGCCTTTATGGATTTGGAAGGGCCCAGGATATCCTGCTGCTGGTGGAAGCCACAATGCTCTCTAAGACTGCTGGGGAGCAGCCTCGGGCCAGATTTCCGAGGTGACAAGCTAAGTGTGACTTGCCATGAATAGGGCCATGTGTGACAAGCTGAACTCTACAGGCTTGGGCCCACATTGATATTAGTACAAGGCACGTCCATGCGAGATGTGCTAATGTAACTATGTGTTTGGATCTGGTATTGTTTTCTGCCGGAAATGCTACCTGTCACTGGAAACAGACTGGAGCCAATTTACCCCAAAGTTCTGGCAAACAGCTGGATTACCCACAGTCCAATGAGCCTTCAGACCGCTTCACATTGGATGGAGACTCAGAATTCACATAATGTGTGTGGCCACTGCAAGGAGCCAGGGGTGAGGTATGCGTGAAGCAGAACACACTGGTGACCACACAGGACCAGTGAAGGAAGAGGACCACACCTGCCCTTCTAAGTACCTAGGATGGAATCTGTACTGTGAATCATATGACCAAAAACAGAACCCAGAGGCGCATCCAGTCTTCCCAAGAAAACTGCCAATGGGAATATAAGTCAGGTGACCAAAGAATTAATTAACATAAAAAGCTCAAACACCTTGACTTGATCTTACCCGTTCTGTGTGTGTAACAACTCATGTACCCCATAAATATATACAAGTAAAATATCACATATCAATAAAAAATAATAATAAAGGTTATGTTCATTGCATTATTACTCACAATAGCCAAGATATGGGGAAAAAATAAAAATAGATAGGTAGAAACCAAATAAGTAAATAAATAGCTTAAGAATGGAGGACTCATGATAATCCAAAATTCACAGTGGTCAATGAAATAAAGACAAAATCCAGTCTAAATAACAAATGTAAGCATAACTACAAAATACAAAAACGTAAAAGAAATAATGCTTTAAAAGTAGATGTAAAACAATCTGTTAATAATAATAATAATCTAGGCTGGGCTCAGTGGCTCAGTCTGTAATCCCAGCACTTTGGGAGGCTGAGGTGAGAGGATTGCCTGACCCTGTGGGTTGGAGACCTGCCCGGGCAACTTGGTGAGACCTCATCTCTACAATAAATCAAAAACTAGCCAGGCGTGGTAGCGCGCCTCTGTAGTTCTGGCAACTTGGAAGGCTGAGGTGGAAGGATCGGCGGAGCACAGCAGGTTGAGGCTGCGGTGGCTGGGAGTGTGCCACTGCACTCCAGTCTGGGCGACAGAGTGAGACGCCAACTCAAATAATAATAATAATAATAATAATAATAATAATAATAATAATAATAAAATCCACAATTCCAAATTGTCTCAATGAAAACCCCTAAGTGGCTGGAAACAAAGGCATTGGGTTCCTCTTTCTTCGTGGGGAAAGGGAGTCAAGAGACATTTTTTCTATTTTAACGTAAGCAATTAGACAAATACTGCTTTATATATTCAGAAAGTTGTATATATGCGTGTACATATCTGCCTGTCTATCGAAGACAGCCAGCAGAATTAAAAACTAGGACAAAGGTTTGTCATGTTGGAACATTTGATTTGCTGACAATTTTTTCTTTTTTCCCCCTCCCTCCTCCCCCCCTTCTTTCCGTTTTCACATTATTTTCCTTGTTGCTGCCTTTTTCTCTTTCAGCAGGAATTAACTTTAGAGTAGCCCTCTGTCCTCCTTGTTGGCTTCCCCTACCTCTGGAAGATGATGCTCCCAAACACCTTCTGAAGAGGGAATTAGATACAAAACTCTTTTATATCTACTTTTAAAGCATAAAACATTCATTCAAATAACATGTAAGTGTCTTCTGTGTGCTGAGATTGAGCAAAGAAAACAAGACTCCAATGGTCCTGTGGCTGGGCGCCTGTGGCTGTCTCTCTCTCCCGTGTGTGGGTGTGCTCATCTCTGCCTCCAGTGGCTCTTCTGTTCTGGCATGGCTTTGCGGATCCATCCCCCAGGGCGAGCCTCTGCTCACTGCAGACATTCTGTGTGTGGTGCAAAGCACAGTCAAGTGATCCGGAGCCCAAGAGAGGGTCTGAGACCCCAGGGCAGCCGAGCAGAGCTGTGGGCAGCCTCCTCCTCTTGCCCCACTCCCTGCCCTGCAATCATCTAGGTCTAATCCCTCCTAAAGTGCTAATTAACTCCACCTAACAGAGGTGTGAGCTGGAAGCTAAGGAAGGCCCCTCCCAGGAGTATTTGCATTTTAAAGGATAACACTTAAAACCCCCTAGAGATCCATGGAGATCTCTCCCTCTCTCTTCCCTCCCTTTCTCCCTCTCTTTTCTTCCTCCCCCTCCCTCCCTCCCTCCCACCTCCCCTCCCAGGGGCAGGATTGCTGCCCACTAGCCCAGTAGAGCACATCTTCCACCAGGCAGGACCTGAGCGAGTTTCCTCGTCATTTCAAGTGGGCTTTTGAGCAGCCAGGTCAGTCTGGGAGGCAGGCAATTGCCAGCACAGTGGAAAGGAAAAAATGCAGTGAGAAAAAATATTCGGAGGGTGCTATCTGTTTTCTTGACAGATAATTCAAACACCTTGGCTAGATTATTTCAGAACCGGAGGAAACGCTTTGGCTTCCATTAACCCCTGGTGAGGGGCTCACTCCTGTGAGGCTTTCACACAATTACCAGTGAGGCGCTTGCCAGCTTCAGGGGAGGTGTCACCCAGCACTCCTGACAGCCGTGGGGCTGTGCGCCCGCGGGCTGGGAAGAGCCCCGAGACAGGCTGCCAGACTCCACCTGTGGCCTGCCTGGGCCTTGTGGCCCACCTTTGGCGTTTGTGCCCCCTGCGTGCCCCTTGGCCTTTGTAACATCTCTTATATTACTTGTGACATGAAAAGTTCCCCACAAGTCACTGAAAATGGGGACCCCCGTCTTCTCTCTTTGTCCACAATGGTCTTGCAAGTCCAGCAGATCCACGGATGCTCAGGACGCTTTCAGTGACTATTCTTAATTACTGGTGTTGTCAAGGTTTCATCCCCTGACTTTTAATTTGCATGCAGCACAAAATCCTTGTGAGTCCCAATATTTAACCATCTTTCCTGCTCCGACATCAGTGTCAGAAAGGGCAGACCTGTTTCAGTGGTGTTTGGCAGTGAAGCCAAGCTCTGTTCCCAGATGGAGTGGGCTGTTCACAGGCAATGAACGGGCGAGAGGCAGAAAATTGGACAGGCCAATCACACCGAGCCAGGTCTTTTCAGAGGAGCTCCATGATTTTGATTCAATTCCCAGAACAACAAATATGCCTGTGTTTAACCACAGACTCAGAAACATGCTCCAAAGCCAAGTGAAATCCTGTCTGAGCTGACCCCTCATCAGCGGGGCTCGCAGGTGGTAGCATGGGGGTCTTCAATGCAGGGATGGCTTTTTCAATTATGTATCTGGTTATTGCTTCATTTCCTACGGGTCTGGTTCCCTCTTGGGGAAAACCTCTAATTCTGAAATTCCACTGCCTTCTCTGTCTTCCATATTCATCACTGCTCCTTATCATGTTCAGCTCTTTGATTATTCCCCTGCATTCTGAGAGCTCTTACAGGTTTTTCTCTGTATCACTGATTCAAGGTGATGAGGATGATGATGATTATTTGCCTGATTTTAGTGATCTCCTCTTATCTTTTGGGTTTATGCCTATGAAATCTAGCATACAGACAAAAGTATTTCATATACAGTCATTTCAAAGAATCACATTGCAATAAATGCCTGTGAACTCATCAAGAAATAAAATATAGGCCAGGTGCAGTGGCCCAAGCCTGTAATCCCAGCACTTTGAGAGGCCGAGGCTAGACGATTGCCTGAGCTCAGAGGTTTGAGACCAGCCTGGGCAACTTGGCGAGACCTCATCTCTACAATAAATCAAAAAATAAGTGGGCGTGGTAGTTCCGGCTACTTGGAAGGCTGAGACGGAAGGATAGCCAGAGCCCAGCAGGTAAGGATACGGTGGCTGTGAGCGTGCCACTGCATTCCAGCCTGGGCGACAGAGTGAGACTCCAACTCAAAAAAAAAGAAAGAAAGAAAATATTGGGTCTGAGAAGCCCCCATAAGCCTGCCCTCCCTTCTCTGAGGTAACCACCACCTGGAATTTTGTATTAGGTAGTCTCTTGCTTTCCCTTCTATTTAAAAAAACTACCTACACATGCATACCTAATTAAAATAAACAAGGGTTTATTTTTATTTTTATTTTTTTTGAGTTGGAGTCTTACTCTGTCACCCAGACTGGAGTGTAGTGGCCACTCCCAGCCACCGCAGCCTCGACCTGCTGCGCTCTGGCGATCCTTCCGCCTCAGCCTTCCAGGTAGCTGGAACTACAGGCGTGTGCTACCACGCCCGGCTACTTTTTGATTTATTGTAGAGATGAGGTCTCGCCAAGTTGCCCAGGCGGGTCTCAAACCCGCGGGCTTAGGCAATCCACTCACCTTGGCCTCCCAAAGCGCTGGGATTACAGGCTGAGACACTGAACCTGGCAACATGCGTTTATTTGAACAACATGGGTTTGAACAGCCTGGGCCCGCTTAGACATTGAATTTCTTCTGCCCCTGCCACTTCTGACAGCAAGACCACACCCTCCTCTTCGTCCTCAGCCTAGCCAACGTGAAGACAATGAGGATGAAGACCTTTATGAAGATCTCCTTTCCCTGAAGGAATAGTGAGTGCGTTTTTCTCTTCCTTATGGTTTTCTTCATAGATGTCTTTTCTCTTGCTTACTTTATTGGAGGAATAGTCTATAATCCATATAACATACAAAGTGAGTGTCAATCGACTGATATTGGCAAGACTTCCAGTCAGCAGCAGGCTATCAGTAGTTAGGTGTTTGAGGAGTCAAAAGTTACACTCAGATTCTTTCCTTTTTTTTTTTTTCCCCCAAGTTGGAGTCTCACTCCTCGCCCAGGGATTAAGGGCTGAGCCACCGAGCCCGGCAACACTCAGATTTTTGACTGCGCAGGGGGTCAGCCCCACTAACTTCTGAGTTGTTCAAGGTTCAGCTATACTATGACTTGTTTCCGAACATCGTATTTTCAAATCATTGCTTTCTCTGGCGACTTGCTAGTTTTTTGGCTTATTGTATTTCCGATTCCTCATTTGGTGAGCTGAACACTGTTGTTTTTCACTGCTGTCTATTATTTCACAGTCAGCATGGATCTATCCATTCTACTGTGAAAGGACATTTGGGTTGTTTCCAGGTTTGTTTGTTTGTTTTTGCTATTACAAAAAATGCTGCTTTGTGCATTCATGGCATGTTTCCAGGGGGGCATGTGTGAGTCTCTTGGGGGCTCACACCTAGGCGTGAATTTCCAGGTCAAGGGTCATCCACAGAGATGATGCTTAGACAGAACTCATGAGGTGCTGGGTGCAACACGGAGGTGAACCAGCTGGGACTCCTGCACAAGAGGCCACTCTAACTACGTTTGCAGACAGGGAGCACTGGGAGGGAGCTGGCACATGACCATGACCATGACAATGACCCTCAAGTCGATGCAGGGTTGGGAGCAGCAGGCAAAGTTCAAGGGCCAAAGAGACAACCAAGTCTCGGCATCCAATGCCAAGTTCAGGGATGCAAGTGGTTAAAGTGGTCAGGGACAGGCTAGGTTTTTTTGTGGGCACGTGAGCCATGTCTGGGAAGTAACAACACACAAAATCAGAGCAAGGAGATGAGAGGCAGGGATCTAGGAGTCCTCCAGACAATCAGAATCACTATATTAGCACCTAAGGGGAAGACAGGACTGAAGGGCTACCACTGTTCATCCTTCCTGTCCTCCTTCCTGTCCTCCTTCCACCTAGAGGCCCGTCCTAGAGCAGGATGAGTCTGACGGCAGTGGGAAGAAGCTGGTCTGGTGAGATGGGCCCGTCAGATAGCACAGGGTCAAATCCCAGCTCTGCATGTCTTTGGACTTGTCACATAAGAGCCTAAAGCCTCCATTTAGCTAAAAAAGCGGGCTATGAATGCCCACCTCCCCAAGCCTTGTGCCTGGCCCAGAGGAGGATCTCAACAAAGACCAGTTATCTTCTACTTCCCTTTTTCATCAGAAGAATTTTCTGGCACCTCAGTAGAACATGCATATTGAGTTATTTCTTTAGAAGAGGGGATGGGTGTGTTTTTCCATGGCTGGGCACCACCTAGGAGCTTATTAAATGCTTCCTGAGGAATGAAGCCACCCTCTAATTCCCTAGTCTCCATCTGTGAGACAGCTGGCTAGGGGGAGGGGCACCCCTGTGCCAGCCAATGTCACTTGGCATCTGAAAAACGGGCAGAAAAACCAGATCATCTAAATTTTTATTCAAATTAACTCAAGAAAAAGACCCAATTCAGATGCTTTCTCCTCAGTTTTTGGTCCCCCTTCCCAGGGGCAGGCACAGGAAGGCATCGTGCAAGGAAAACCAGGATGTGGTGGGCCTGACAGAGAGGGAGGGAGGGGGTGGGGTGGGTTGCTGTGCCTGGTCGGTGTCATGTTGGCTGACCCTTGGGGCAGAGGAATGTCCTGCACCTTGCCATTGCCAAGGTTGGTCACCTAGAACACAGAGCTCCCAACTCTGCCCACCACCATGCTCACCTGGTGTGGCTGAGAAGCGAGGGCTGCCCTGGGCCACCACAGGGCTGCATGCGAGGAGCTGTGGGCCACGTTCCTGCGGGCCAGGGTGCTTCTCAGAATCACGTCAACCCTCCTCCTACTTTCCACGGTCATCCCAGCACCCACCTCAGGGGCACCAGGACCCAGTACTTGGAGGGTGGGGTGCCCTGTTGGCCTCCTGGCTGCTCTAGGAACACTCTGGGTGTTAAGGAGTCTTCCCTTCCCTGGACCACTTTCCCCTATACTGCTGCTGGCCTTCCACTATACCTCCTTCAAGTCTTTGCTGAAATAAAAACTTCTTCAAGAAGTCCATCCTGGCCAGTCTACTTTAAAAAAAAAAAAGTGGTAAGATGAACATTAAATTTACCATGCTAACCATTTTTAAGTATATGAGGGAGGATCCCCCCCAAAATCAGAACTATCTTTTGGAGGGTGGGTCCCCTGTAGTGTAGGCTTCCCCCACGAAGTAAGTGTTCCAGGAACCCATTAGCTAGCATTGTTGTGAGAGGCTGCATTTGGCTTCAGTGAAATTTTTTTTGGAAATTATTTCAATGCATTTGCCCATTACATGATGGATGATTTACAAGTGCACCTGCTCACACTGTGCTGACTGTTCAGCAGTTTTTGACCCCCAAACGGCATGGCCCCCATACCCCTTTCTCCCTATTCACTCGTTCTTGCCCCGAGTGACTTATTTTTTTGTTTGTTTCCCTGGATGAAATAAGTCCTCAAAGGGAAACGTTTTGCCAATGTGGAAGAAGTGAAACAAAAGACAGTAGCAACACTAAAAGGCATCAAAACTGATGAGTTCAAGCCGGGCTCGGTGGCTTAGCCTGTAATCCCACGCCTTTGGGAGGCTGAGGTGAGTGGATTGCCTGAGCCCGCGGGTTCGAGACCCGCCTGGGCAGCGAGACCTCATCTCTACAATAAATCAAAAAATCAGCCGGGCGTGGTAGCGCATGTCTGTAATTCCGGCTACTCGGAAGGCTGAGGCGGAAGGATCGCCGGAGCCCAGCAGGTCGAGGCTGCGGTGGCCGGGAGCGGCCACTGCACTCCAGTCTGGGTGACAAAGTGAGACTCCAACTCAAAAAAAAAAACAAAAAACCCCCCAAAAAACTGATGAGTTCAAAAACTATTTTGAGCAGTGGAAAAAGCACCTCGATGGGTGCATTGTATCAAATGGAGAGCACTTGGAAGGTGACTGAAGTTTAAACATGTAAAAATAAATACACAATTTTTAATAAATAAATTCTGGGGTCTTTTGGGTCCCCCTCATACAGTTCAGTGGCATTAAGTACATTCACATTGTTGTGCGACCACCGCCACCATCCATCTCCTGAACTTTTTTCATTATCCCAAGCTGAAATTCTACCCATCTCCTCCCCAGCCCCTGGCAACCACCGTTCTGCTTTCTGTCACTATGAATTTGACTATTCTAGGTACCTCCTATAAGAGGAATCCTACAGTATTTGTCCTTTTATGTCAGGCTTGTTTTTACTGAGCATAATGTCCCCCAGGTTCATCCGTGCTGTAGCGTGTGTCAGAATTTCCTTCCATGTTGAGGCTAGATAATATGAATAATATTATGTATATACCACATTTTGTTTACCCATTCATCTGATGATAGATACTTGGGCTGCTTCCACGTTTTGGCTATTGTGAATAATATTGTGGCTTAGTGGCTATGAGTATGGGAGTACAAATATCCATGAGTCCCTGCTTTCAATGCTTTTGGGCATATACCCAGAAGTGGGATGGCTGGATCAAATGGTAATTCTATGTTTAATTTTTTGAGGAACCGACCATGCTGTTTTCCACAGTAGCTGCACCATTGTATATTCCTACCAGTAGTGCACAAGGGTTTTGGTTTTGCTACATCCTCGCCAACAGTTGGTATTTCCTGCTTATTAAATAATAGCCATCCTAATGGGCAGGCAGTGGTGTGATCGGTCTACCATCATGCTGCAACCTCCTGGCCACCCTGCATACCCAATACTCCTGATTCCTTTGCCTGGTTCCACTTTTTCTTTTTCCGATTCAGCATCTAACATATGATATGGTTTGCTTATTTGTCTGCATATATTTGATGGTCTGTCCCCCACCCCCTCCCCCCGGCCTTGCTAGAACATAAGCTCAAGGCAGAGATATCTGGCTGTTTCATTCATTGCTCTTTCCTAAGAACCTAGAACAGTGCCTGGCACATAGTAAATACTCCATGAACATTAGGCGAATGAACAAATGAATGGAGTTGTTAGATGGCATTTTGGAGGAAGACACATCTGAAATCAACCGCTGGCTCTACCAATTAATACCTGGTATCTTTGGGCAAGTGACCTTTCTCCAAGCCTCAGTTTTCCTGTCTGTCACAAGAGGACAACAGATCTTCTTGAGAACCTAGCTGGGCTCTTGCAGGATGAAGTGATGCTCACTGCCTGGCCCTTAGTGGATGTGCAGTTCATGTCTGCTGCAAATGGAGGACTCCTCTGCCGTGCATGGGGGTCATGCCATGGGACCTGGAGCATTGAGGGGATAGAGTCAGTTCCCTCTTGGATTTGCCAGCATCTCAGACAGCAAAACTCTCTAGGGTACAGGCATGACACAGACTCAGGTAGACACCCAAACAGCGAAGGGGGTGGGAGGCCTTCAGTCCATCTGCGGGGTATAGTGGGGCAGTCCCCACTAGGTAGACTCCTCTGGGGGCTGGTGGGCACCAGACCCCTCCTCCTCCTGCCACTTGCTCATGTGTGGGAGGCCAGAAGGCTGCACTGATAGTGGGTCTGCTTGGCACAGCCATGGTGGCGTAGGAGGCGACCAACACACTGAGGAAGTGTGACCATCCGGGTCCCCCAGGGACGTCGCGACAGCAGCCCAGAGTGAGCCAGGCACAGATGGCAGGGTGCTCAGGCAGCCGCCCGCCCCAGTGCCAGCCACCCACCCCCAACCGTGCTCACATGCCTCCGGAGGGGGCCCTCTGGCAAAGCTGTTTGCAGCAAAAATCCAAACTGCAAGTATCGGCAGGACCAGGCGAGAACCAGTGTGAAGAAACAGATGGCAGCTTGCGGTGATCACAGGCCGCCTGCCCGGGGAGCAGGTGCCACAAGGATGCTGGGCTCAGGCTTGGCCAGCACGGCTAATTCCCACCAGCAGCTGGGCTGGTCAGAGTATTGGGAGGCCCTGATTCTCCTGACCTTTGGCAGGCCTGACTGGATGGAGGAAGACTCTCCCATGTGGAAGACCCCAACTGGGCTAATCATCTCCAGGCTGGGAAGGTTGGAGATGATTTAAAGATTCATACACCTAAAAGCATGAAGCCACTTTTCTATTTCACAAATTTCTCTTTCAGTCAACCAGCAAACAAGAGAAAGGGGTCAGGAGGAGACACAGACCCAGCCATCAGCGGGTGCTGTGTGGTCGGTCACCTGTGATAAGACTTCAGGGAAATCAAATACCCTGCAGGGAAAAGATTCTAAAGTGATCCGAACAGGAAATTTTTTGGCAAATTTCTCTTTCAATCAACAAACATTTCCTGAACACCTTTATGTGCAAAACACTGCAGGAGACACAAAGTTACAGTTAGGATGCAGTGGGACATGGGATGCTAAGCAAACTCTGAACAGAGAAGAACACTCTAATTGTATTCATCAGCTTCCAATTACTTACAAATTGGTCTTCACCCCTTTCAAGTTCATCCTCCTCAGATAAGACTTGCATCCTCAAAGAAGTCTTCGTATGCCAAGGATGCTTTGAGAGGCTGGAGGAATGGCTTCTAGAATTCTGCGGAATCTAGCGTCTAATTAACTTTTCCACTGATTACAGTATAACTTTGAGTGAATCACTCTGTTTTTGTTTTTTGTTTTGTTTTTAATGAATAGGGATTAAAGGCTAAACAATAAATGAAATGAATTTCCCGTTTGCAACATCTTCTGTTTAGAAGCCCCTAGGGCGGTCTCTCCCAATCCCCACCACCACCACACCCATGAAAGCACACGAAAGAAGACAAAACCCCAGCACAGCAGGGGGAGGGGGGGGATCTGACAAGTCAGCCTACAGCCAGGGTTCCTCCACAACAGATGAGTGGACAGGATGAAAGGCATGTCATGGCCACTCAGCCCTGCCAGCCCACGAAGGGTCGGGGGCAGGGTCTAAAGCCACCTGGGTAGCCTTCCTGGTTCTGGTACCACACAGGGGCCATCCTCCGTCCCCTAATCCTGTTGCCATCCCTGGGAGATAAGACTTTCAGAATATCGCCAGGCTGGCAACGTGAGCTGCATGGAAGAAGGCATATTTCCTTAAGTGAGGCTCAGTATGAGAAAGCAGAGAGGCGGGAAGAGCAGGGAGGGGCAGGAAGAGCCAAGGACACAGCACACAACAGGGGCTGCAGTCCTTCATGTTCCAGCAGCACTCAAGGACCAAATCGCAGGAGAGTCGAAGGTGCCTCCTCCGTGGAGCAGAAGTCACAGGTAAAATCCCAGACAAAGCTGGGCTCGGTGGCTCAGCCTGTAATCCCAGCACTTTAGGAGGCCAAGGTGAGTGGATTGCCTGACCCCGCAGGTTCGAGACCAGCCCGGGTAGCTTAGCGAGACCTTGTCTCTACAATAAAAATAAAAAATTAGCTGGGCGTGGTAGCACGCACCTGTAGTTCTGGCTACTTGGAAGGCTGAGGCAGAAGAATCGACAGAGCCCAGCAGGTTGACGCTGGGGTGGCTGTGAGCGTGCCACTGTACTCCAGCCTGGGCAATGGAGTGAGACTCCAACTAAAAAAAAAAAAAATCCCAGACAAAGGAAAGGGTCATGAGAGGTTGCCTCTGGGTCTGCAGAACTCACTGCATCTGAAGGTGAACAGACATGGGAAAAATGGGGACCAGGAAAGTCTACCATGGAAGTGGAGAGGGCATATGTCACTCTGAAGACCCTGATAAAAGGGAAAACCTCCCAAATGTTCACTACAGGTGAATGTGGCATGCTGGGGTTCACGAAAAAATTAGACAATTACTTGGTGTCTTGGAAATATGAAGACTGGCATTCTGTAAAACAGAAAGCCAAAAGTAGAAAGCAGGCAAAATGAGAGAAAAGATGGAGAACCGCAAGGAAGCAAGAGATGGAAGAGCAGAACCAAAACTTTCTCTGGGCCGGGTGCGGTGGCTCAGCCCATAATCCCAGCACTTTGGGAGGCCGAGGCGAGAGGATTGCCTGAGCCCAGGGGTTTGTGACCAGCCCGGGGCAACTTGGTGAGACCTTGTCTCTACAATAAATCACAAAAAGTAGCTGGGCATGATGGTGTACATCTATTGTTCTGGCTACTCGGAAGACTGAGGCGGAAGGATGCCTGAGCCCAGCAGGTCGAGGCTGTGGTGGCTGGGAGTGTGCCACTGCACTCCAGCCTGGGTGACAGGGTGAGACTCCAACTAAAAAAAAAAAAGCAACTTTCTTTGGAGGCAGCAGAAGTACACATGCAGAAATCAGAAGTGACTGGAAAGGGATCTCTTAGTCACTGTTCAGAGGAGCAGCAATTGGTACGAGTACTCTGGAAAATGATTGGGAATTACCAGGTACAGTTGAACATGGATACACCCCTGACTCAACAGAACCCCTCTTAGAAGTAAAATCTGAGGCCGGGTGTAGTGGCTTACACCTATAATCCCAGCACTTTGGGAGGCTGAGATGAGAGGATTGTCTGAACCTATGGGTTCGAGACCAGCCCTAGCAACATGGTGTGACCTCATCTCTACAATAAATCAAAAGACTAGCTGGGCATCGTGGCACGTGCCTGTAGTTCCAGCTACTTGGAAGGCTGAAGTGGAAGAATTACCTGAGCCCAGCAGTTTGAGGCTGCAGTGGCTGGGAGTGTGCCACTGCTCTCCAGCTTGGGTGACAGAGTGAGACTCCAACTCAAAAAAAAAAAAAAAGAAGTAAAATCTGGAGAAACTCTTGTACATGTCCTCCAAAGGACATGAATGTTCACAGCAGAATCATTAGTAACAAAAGAACTGAGAATAACCGAAATGATCGTCAACAGTAGGATGGACAAGTAGGTAAGCACATATTCGTTACAATGGAATATAGACAGCAATAACAGGAATGAATACAGCTACATGCACCAACATGGGTGAATTTCAAGATCATAATGTTGAATAAGAGAAGAAATATACAGAACTATGTACACAGTTCCATCTTATTTATGTCACTTTCAAATGCAGGCAAAACTAAGTATGGGGGCTTTTGCCTTGTGGTGATGATCTATTTACTGGCTTCGATGGTGATTTGTGGGTACCTGTTTTATTATGACACTTTAACCTGCACACCAATGTTTCTGAAGACCCATATCTATCTGTCCTATCTACACATGCACATACACCAAAGCAAAACCCAGGAAACCAACTAAATCAGACATCCCCCAAAGCGGAATCAGAGATGTGAAAGAAAAGCTTTAAGATTTTCCAGAATGGAGGGTAAAATAAAGGAGCTGAAAATAACTTGGAGGAAGATGATGATGAATACAGAAGGCAGAGAAGGGAAACACAAACTTCAAATTCCTAAGTGCTTCCAAGAAGAAACCAGAATAGCTGGGGTCAAAGCAATAAGCAAACACATAATTGCAAAGTTTTTCTGAAGTGAAGATCCAAATATGTTCATTCTTGACAAAAATCAATGACCTAGGCATGTCCAGACACATTTTAAATTTCTAAATATGGAAAAACCCTCACAATTTACTTAAAGGACAATATAAGCATAAGTCAGGCATCAGGCTTCTCCCCCACCGTCTGTGTCTTCACCTTCAAAATTGTTTGACGCTGCACATCCAGTCTCCTTACCTGCCTTCTGCTCCTCTTGATGTTGACTTCATGGGCTGCATCTACTCATCATTCCGCGCTGTAACCTTGAAACTGCCTTCCAGGCCACGGGTTCCTTCTTGGGGCTCTTCAGTGAGCCTGATGTGCTATTTAACCACCCATGGAGGGCTGTTCCCCCTTTCGTTTCCTTAAATCTTGAATAAAGTTAATCCTTTATTAACTCACTAGTCAGGTGATGAAAGAACGTGCCAGTTCACAGAAGGAATAGAACAGGTGGGACGTTGGGAACTGGGAGACAGAGCGCTTACCTAAGCAGCTGCTTTAAAAAGGCAAGCGCCTGGTCAGGAAAGCCCAAAATTGGGTGGGGTCACGAGAAGATCATACTCATGACAGTTGATATAGTGAGAATCAGGGACAAGGTAGTTGGGAGCACCGACCAGGAATCAACAGTAAAAAACAATCAGTAAAGCAAGTGAGAAGGAAACATCTGTGGCCGTTAATGGAATGATGAGGTCTGCGGCTTTGAGAAATGACTTAAGCATACTTCACTTGAGTTTTAAAATTCATTAGTAATAGCTTTCATTTTTAGAAGTGGAAACGGCTATTATGGTTCTTTTTCAAATTTGCTTGTACTTTTTTCAAAGGTCCTGTTTGTTCAATTTGGTTTCTAGTCCTTTTCTTACGTCTTTCAATAAATTAATTGTATAAGAACTCATTTGTCACCTTTCATAGTTTTACCATTCTTTCTCATTCCTTGGGCACCAGTTCTCCTAGCTGTGCCATTTGCCAACTCTCCCTTATGGTGGCTCTTTTCTTCACCTGGTTGGTGGACAAAAGGGGTAAAATGCACAGAATTTTCAGCGGGAAAAATGATGATCAATTGTATTATCATCAAGTTGCCTTTTTTGTATAAAGGCAACAATTTTCAGATGGCAAAAGACTCTGAAAATATACCATCGATGTGTCTTTATTTTTAAAAATTGCATACAATTATACACTAGCTAATTATGAGATAAATAAAAATAATAACTAGGCCAGGCGTGGTGGCTCACATCTGCAATCCCAGAACTTTGGGAGGCCAAGGTGGGAGGATCACCTGAGCCCAGGAGTTTGAGACCAGCCTGGGTCTCTACTAAAAAATAATTTTAAAAAAATTAGCCAGATGTGGTGGCTCATGCCTGTAATTCTAGCACTTTGGGAAGCTGAGGTGGGAAACTGTTTAAAATCTGGGAAGCTGATTGAGCTCAGGAGTTCGAGGTTACAGTGAGCTATGATTGTGCCACTGCATTCTCTAGCCTGTGTGACAGCACAAGACCTTGTCTCTTAAAAAAAAAATCAATAATAGTAATAATAATAACTAAAGGGTCTATAAGAATATAAACACTGTTGTTTATTTTCTCCTTCTAGAAATCCATTCTAAGGATATAATCTAAAATGTAGACAAAAAGCTGTGCACACAGTTATTATTAAGAGAAAAATGGAAACAACTTAAATGTCCTTAATTAAAAGATTATTCATATGACAAAATACCATTCAGAATGTTTTCAAAGAATTCTTGATTACTCCGGGATATACTTATGATATAATGTTAATTTTAAAACATAGGTTCAATAATATAAAGGAAAAAGACACAGGAAAAAGGTTGGCAGTAAACATGCCAAAATGTTCCCAGTGGTTGTCTCTGGATAGTAAGATTCTGAATGTGTGGGGGTGTGTATATTTCTTCATGCTTTTCTACACATTGCAAATGCTCCAAAGGGAGCCATATTAATTTTATAATCAGAAAAGAGTAAAATGTATATAATATTTTTAAAAATAAAAACTTCCAAAGGTAACAACAGACAAGAACTTAGGTATCTGGGCAATATTATATAAGAAAAATAAAATACTGTGCTACTGGCTCTGACATTACAGTTTACAATTTATTCTCAACACCACAGCCAGAGTATCCTTTAAAGGCAGGGAGTATGCCAGGCGCGGTGGCACAAACCTATAATCCCAGCACTTTGGGAGGCCAAAGCAAGAGGATTTCCTGAGCTCAGGGGTTTGAGACCAGCCTGGGCAACTGGGTGAGACCTTATTTCTACAACAGATCAAAAAATTAGCTGGGAGTGGTAGTGCATGCCTGTAGTTTCGGTTACTTGGAAGGCTGACGTGGAAGGATTGCCTGAGCCCAGCAGGTTGAGGCTGTGGTGGCCGTGAGCATGCCACTGCACTCCAGCCTGGGCAACAAACTGAGACTCCAACTCAAAAAAAAAAAAAAAAAAGAAGGGAGTTCAGATCCTGTCTCTGTTCTACCCAAGACCCTCCAAGGGCCCCCTATTTCACTGAGTCTAAAAGCCAAAGTCCTTGCAAAAGTCTCCAAAGACCAGCACAACCTGACCCCTCAATACCACATATCTAACCTCTTTTCCCCAACGCCAACTTTGGTCCAGTCACACTGGTCTCTTTGCTATACTTCAAACCCACCAAGCACATACCTGCTTCAGGCCCTTTGCACTTGCTGCACTCCTACTTGGGACGCTTTCCCTCCACCCAGCCACACAGCATGCTTCAGATCTCTGTGCAAATGCCATTTTGCCAGTGAGCCCTTCCCTGACCCTCATTAAAATAGCAACTATCACACTGTTCCCAGCACCCTTTTTCCTCTTTGCCCTGATCTCTACCTGTGACAGAATTTACTGGGTCTGTGATCTCCCTCTCCCACAAGGAGAGCTATTTTGCCTGGTATGTAGAAGATGCTCAATAAATATGAAGAAATAAATAAACACATTAGATGGTAAGCTCTTCAAGAGCGTGGGGCCTAGCCTCACGTTGCTGTCCCATGAAAGGGCATCAAAAGGAAAGCAACGCCAGCCTGCCAGCCCCGGGAACAGTTAACCAGCATTTGACCCACTCCAGAAAAATTACTTACAATTACAGCCAGAGATGATAGGAGTGACGCAGCAAAAGGAATGGAAGATAAGAGGGCTTGGGCAGAGAGGGACAAGAGTTTCCATCAGAAAGTCCAAGCTCTTCCATTAGGCTGAGGCTTTTGCTGCAGGACAGAACTCCACATTTTAATCACAGATTCAGAACCAGCTTAAAATCGGACATTTTAAATGCTCTTTCTATTTTTCTAACTCTTTATTATGACAGATAGTTTTCCAAGGGAAAAAAAAGGCATTAGGAAACCAATAGCCCTGGCCCTCTCCCACCCACAAAGCAGGCAGGAAAGTCCAGCCCATGGGTCTGGTATCCACAGCCCCCAGACTCATCTACCACCTGCACGTGAGGCTCCGTCCATGCCCACTAAATGTCCACCCTATGCCTGGTGCTGCAGAGGGGATATTCTTGATCTTGCTAAGTTTTATCGGCTTCTAGAAATTCAAGGACAGAGTGATAACATAATGCACAGCCTCATATTCTTTGCTTTAGGGAAGATAAGAAAATTCATCCTAAGTTATTTTGGACTTTTCTGGGCACTGGAGAGCTCTGGAGATTAGTACAGGCTGGTGGGAGGTCATTCCTGCGTGTGGTCACTCAGGACTGTTAAGGAGTTTGAGGGTGGCTTGTTGTGAGACTGGCGGGAGCAGCCCTCCACTAAATGATTAGTTTGCGAAACCTGTCCTTCCTTCCATTCGCCTTCTTTTCCTTGACAGTGCTTTCGTATCTGCCCTCCCAGAGCTCAGCCATCATTCCATTAATGAATTTCCTCTCTATGGGTATCTGCCTCTTGAAAGGGGTCCCCTGAAGAATGGAAGGACCTCAAGTCCTTCCTCAAGGGGGTAATTTCTGGTTGAGGAGGAAGGGAAGTCTCTAATATTTATGGAGTACCTACTCAATGTTGGACATTTTGTATACTATAATGATCTTGCTGAATTCTCACAGCAACTCTGTTTAGTAGGTATTATCATCTCCATTTCCAGGATGAGGAATTGGAGACTTCCAGGTTGGGCAGAATGCTAGTTCACACTTTGAGGCCCTGCCTGCTGCCGTCTTTGTTCCAATAATAGATGAGAGAGAAGGAAAAAAAAAAAAAATCTATCTATATATATATATATATATATATGTACATATTTTTTTTTTCCATCTTTGACTTGGAGTCTTACTTCGTCGCCCAGGCTGAAGTGCCGTGGCATACTCACGGCCACCCCAGCGTCACCCTGTGGACTCCAGTGATCCTTCTACCCCAGGCTTCCAAGTAGCCAGAACTATAGGTGCGTGCTACCATGCCTGGCTAATTTTTGATTTATTGTAGAGACGAGGTCTCACCAAGTTGCCCGGGCTGGTCCCGAACCAGTGGGCTCAGGCTATCCACTTGCCTCGGCCTCCCAAAGTGCTGGGATTACACGCTGAGCCACCGAGCCCAGCTGATGAAAATAATTTAAAAGCAACAACAACAGTAAGTAAACTTATCTGTGCTCAAAAACAAGATATATATCTCAATGGATCAGAAACTCAAAATATTTACTATTTTGAGGGGCTAAAGGGACAGCCTGCTGAGCTCTGAGTCCAGAAGCAGGTAGAAATTCAAGGACAGAGTGATAACATAATGCACAGCCTCATATTCTTTGTTTTAGGGAGATTCATTGTCCAGGGTACAAGGACTAAAAGTGTCCCTTGGGAGATGGGGGACCAGAGCAGAGTCACTAAAATGGGGCTGGTGAAGGGATTTCCCACCTGGGAGAGAAAGCTTAAAAAAGTAGAGTCTTGTCCCAAGACTAGAGCATATATAAAAAAAAGAGTTCAGAGGAAAGAAAGTAGTACACACAGCCTGGAACAGGGCCTGGACCTGGGCCAGGCTGTCACACTGGTATGAGTAGCTCTGGAAATAATCCCATTATCACCATGGTTAGAGGCTCACCACAAATCCAGGACACCTGGCTCAGCACTGGGTACCCAGGTAGAGGCAGCCATAAAACCATTCAGCAAGGAGAGCTGGGTGAGAAAGAGAGAAAAACAGACACCCATGCAAGATGAGCACACAAACTGAAATTCCAAAACATGTGAGGAAAACTAACCCTAAGAAAGACAGCCAACAAAACCACCAAGTAGGGGATAGTCTCAAAGAAAGATTGAGTGAATTGGGAGGCAGTACTGAAGAACTCACCCAGAAAGTATCACCGAATGATAAAGAAACAAACAAGAAAGAGCAGCTGGGAGCTACTGATATTAGTTGAGAGGATGGAAAATGTATCCAATAGGATTTTCAAAGAGGAGATGGAGTGGCAGAGTAGCAATATTAAAAAATACCACGGCTGAGAATTTTCCAGAATTGGAGGTCTTTTAGGTCTCCTTGAATTAAAAGCACATGTCAAATACCAAATAAGATAAAAATAATGATAAATCCCTATCTGGAAAACCAGAGGCTTGTTCCTTCTGCTGGCTTATTCTGTCCTTACCCTGCCTCCCCCTAGCCCTCCCCAGAAACTGCCGGCCACGTCCTGTGTTTCAGCTCCATCCCAACCCCGGGACAGGGAGCAAAGCCCCGAGCTTGGGGTTAGAAGATGCAGCTCTAGTCTTCCCCTCACTCCTGGTCTGCTACTGCCTCACAGTCCCTGCTGAGCCTCAACTTCCCCCCCTCAAGTGGCATTGGAACTAGAATGACAGAACCTTAGCACCAGAAGAGCCTTTGGGGGTGGCATTGTCACAGCAGACCACAGCTGTGTTTGATTTCCAGATCCCCCCGCTAACCAGCTCAGTGCTCAAAAGTTACTTAACCTCTTGTGCCTCCACTTTCCCACCAGGAAAAAGGGACGAGAATAGCACCCTCATGGGGTGGTGGAAGGAGGAAATGAGTTAAAACATGTAAGGAGCCTAGCTTCCTGGGGTTGTGACGACTATTACTATAACTATAGTCTCCACCAAACACCACATGCACACACATAGCAGGAGGAGCTTCCCACTGAAACCAGACGCGTCAGGTACAGAACCTGGGCCCACTGCCACCTCTGCACAGGGTTTATGAACAAGTCAGCGGGTTGTCCCTCCACACCCTTTTCCCTTGGTCACCCCTTGGGCAGTCCCTCCTTGACTTCCAGAGAAGCCCCTCCCAGCAATAGCTATCATTCACCAGTGTGGTGTTCCTGGACCCCACCCATTGCTCTGGACACCCTACCTCTCTTTGCTCGCTGCAGATCTTACACAGCCACAGGGGCCGCTTCTGGCCAGGGGAGGCCTCGATCCCACATTTGGTGCAGACTTTCTAGAAGAGAGAGGACAGGATACAGAATCATAAATACTTCAGCCGCTTTCTCCTCACCGAGGGGCCAAGACAGCTTAACCAAGGGACTCTGGTATCTTCCAAGGGGATGGCTCTTGCCTCAGGATGGAAAGTCACCTAAAAGACCCAGATAATCAATGAAGCCTTAGCTGGTTTGGGGGCATGATGGATGTCCCCCATTCACGTATCTCCATGATACAGATTTCATCCACAATTATGTTCTGCTAGCATCTCAGCAAAAAATAAACTTGCTGATATTCACGGCCACCTCATTCTCAAAAGCAAAGAATTGGCAACAAACCAAATGCCCAATACCAGGAGGAGATCCAGGCAAACACGACGGAATGTCACATGGCCTTGACATAGCACACTGTGGTACTACCTGGGTATAGTGGCGAGAAATGATGCTACTGTAAACCAAGAAACCATGTTTTTGTATACAATTACATGCAAACGCACCTGTGGGCCTGACTGGTGAGAAGTCACTATGGTGAGAAATACTCGTGACTGCTTGAGCAGCTACTCCATGCCAAGCCCCGCTGAACCATCCTAGTGGCCCCATTATGGCAGCTTTAGGCTCATTTTACAGGTGAGGAATCTGGGGCTTGGGGAGTTTGAGAATTTGCCCAAGTTCATATAGCAAGTGCGTGCTAGATTCAAGTCTGACTTTAGAGTCCCTTTTATCATTTTCTCTGAACGCAGACATAGCCAGAACCTGGATTCTATAGTGTTTTTCCTTCTACAGAGTTGTTTAACTCACAACTTCTAAAGACAGTTATGTGTTGCTTAACGGCGAGGATATGTCCTGAAAAATGCATGGTTAGACAATTCCATCATTGTGCAAATATCACAGAGTGCACATACATAAATCTAGATGGTAGAGCCTACTACCTACCTAAGCTAGATGGTACAGCCCATTGCTCCTAGGCTACAAACCCGTATGACATGTGACTGTTATTGAGTGCTGTAGGCGACTGTTACACAGTGGTGAGTATTTGTATATCTAAACATAGAAAAGGTAGAGTAAAAATATGGTGTGACAATCCTAGGGGATCTCCATGTGACATGCAGTCTGTTGTCGACCAAATGTCATTATGGGATGTAAGCCTGTCCTTATTTTGCTTTCCCTGAATGCCCAGCAACAGGCGGAGGGGGTAAAGGCACACACTGGGAGGCAGAGGTGGGTTTGTTGGGGCTGAGGCTGGTTCTGGGCTAACCAGGCAGAGTCTGATTCAGTGATAGCTAGCGACTCCTCAGAGGACTGTCACACCAGCTAATCAATCTTTCTGCCACATGGAAGCCACCAGGTCCCTGCGTGGGTGGGGGCTCTCTCCAGCCCCCTGCCGAGGGAAGGCTGGATCTGTGGCTTGGCCTTTTCTGCAGGCTGCTGACTGAGCAAGGAGCACACCTCTCAACGGAGAGGGAAATGTCACCAACTTGGCTTCCCAAAGCATGTCGTCACTGGCCTGATTGGGTGGCTGAGCTCAGCACTGCAGGAGTGGGGGGAGCTAGCTCACGGGGAAGGGAAGCTATGACACATTCATGAGGGGAGGTGGATTTGCTACCATCCAATGCTCAGGTATGGGAAATGTCACTTCTCTTTTATTTCTCCAAATAAAACATAATGGGCTCGGTGCTCTTGTCCCTCTGGGCTGGCAGGAAAGTCTGTCCTGGGTCCCAGCCGTGATTGGGACCCCTGCCCAGCTCTCGTGAAGGTCCTGGGCTTGGGGTCTTTGGTGGTCCAGCACATCTGCAGAGGGTTCCCTGGGCACTGTCCCCACTGCCCATTGCTGGGCTGCCTGCTCTCCAAGCTCTCACGGCCCCCTTGAAAGGGAGAGGGAGAGCTGGCTGCTTCTGTGCCAGGCTGCAATTGAGCCACTGGAGGGACCAGCAGTCTCTCTCCCCAGAGCCTGAAGCCACCCTGCCCGATGCAGTCTGGAGACCCCCTGCTTCCTCACAAGAGCTGTCTCTCTCTCCCCCTCCCACCACTCAACCCCAATTCTTCTACCTCTGGGACTCCTAAGCTTCGGATATTCTCTTCCATAAGATGTGATAATAATATTTATCCCCTAGGTTGTTTTGAGGATTAACTGAGAGACACAAGACAAGCAACCAGCACATAATAAGCACTCAGTAAATGCCAGTTCCTGTTATTATTAGCGACCCCCGCTGTGTGCTGTTCCAAAATCCTGCAAGATTCTCCTATGGATCCGCACTAATCCACACCAGTCACAGGTAGCTTTGATTACCAAATTCAACAAAATGAAAAACTCAGTTCCTCGGTCACACTGACCACATTTCAGAGGCTCCATTGTCACAAGTGGCTGGTGGCCACTGTTTGGAACAGCACATAGAACACTTTTGTTATCACTGGGAGTTCAGCTGGATGGCACTGAGCCAGAGGACCCCACCCTCCGTCTGGGCCCCCAGGACTCAGTCTGACTCAACAACCCATTCCCAAGGCTCCCCACAGTGCCTGCTTCTGATCAGATGAATGTGCTCACGTGCTTGCCCCATCAGCCAGGCTCCCATCTCCACCCACACCTTCTCACTTACTGATCCATGTAACCATCACCTGCTGGATGCCCACGCAAAGCACAGCCCCGGATTGGCAGGGCTTGGGTTAACAGGGCAGGGCCTGGGCCCCACCCAGAGATACACCACACGCTCGCTCAGACATCAACCTGCCAAGGCTGAGGGGGTGCTCAGCCGCACTGCAGGGGTGACAGCTAAGCGGGGGGTTTTGGAGGATGAGTGTTCACATGTTATTCAATAAGTACTGCTGACTGATGAGACATTTATGCTGTTGGGGGCAGGGAAAGAAACCAGGAGAGAGTATGCAAAAACGGTGTCCCGTCCTCCACCCATGGGCAATGGGAACACAGAGCTGCCTGGTCTGGGGACAGGAGCAGTGTAGCCAGTTGCTCTCCAGAGGTTGTGTCAAGGGCTGTCAGTCAGCTCCAGTCCAGGAGGTAGAGAGGAGGGACGAGCAGCTGTCCCTGCTGGGGCTGGGACTTCCCACTGTCCCCAGCAGAGGGTCCATAGGGTCTAATATTGCCTGCTCCCGGGCTCCAACAAGGACGTGTGGCTGTCCAGGTGGAGAGAAAAACCTAACTGGGCAGAAAAGGTGGCCGAGAGGGCTGTCCTATGTACAGTCCTGCTGATGGCTGGTGGAACCCCGGTCAGTTCCTGCCATCTCTCGATCATCTTGATGTGCCTGCAGCCTCTCTGGCTGGCAGGGGGCACGGGGCATTCCTAAGAGGCCAGGGCCAGGAGAAGATGACAGGCTCTAGTTCAAATAATACATAATTGCTTCTCTATTAAATCTCAGATCAATAAGGGAATAATGAGTCTTTTCCCCTTAGGGGCTTGGTCTTTGTTCCCAGATTCCAATATAGGAAATTAGGCAGGTGGCATAAAAAAATAAAATAAAAAATTTTAAAAGCCCAAGCCCATGGGAAAGAGAGCAAGTCAACTTCTACATCAGTTTGGTGCAAACACAACACTTCACGATCTGTGTTGAGGACAGTCCCAGGGCCCAGGGGTGGCCACTTGCTTCCCTGCCTAAGATGGGTTTCCTTTCAGCAGATCTGCCCTGGGCAAGTGGATATTGGCTTCCTGGACTTGGCTGCTTCACACATCTTGCAGCCTCGAACTGTGTCTGAGTGTTCAACAAGCCGGATTCAGAGCAGAAATGAAAAAAAACTCCTCGGCCTTCAGACCACACGCCCTCTTGCCCCACTCCAGTCTCACTGTGTGCTTTTCTTCTGTGAATATATAGCCCACCCCCCAGAACACTGGAAGGGGATGCCCAGAGATTTGCCCACAGGTTTTTGGGGGCAGGAGAGAGCAGAGTGTGCCACTTAGAGGGCACCTTGGACTGGGTACTTACCTTCTGGGAGCCTGATTCCCTGATCTGTAAATCAGTGGTAACAGGACGACCCAGGCCACAGATGGGAGGACCAAGGGAGATGATTCATAAAAGTGCTCAGCACGACAAAAGGTTTAGCAGGCAACAGCCAGTACATCTATCTCAGTGAAGGAGTATCTGTCAGCCATACAAGCCAAAACCCAGCAATCATCCTTGATCTTCCTCATCCCTCTCTCCCCAAGAATCTATCTCTAAGAACTCCAAATATCTCTCAGACCCGTCAACTCCTTCACCACCTCTCCTGGGTCCATGCTGCCACTACCTGTGCTTGGTCTGAGCCGAGGCCACCCGGCGGGTGCCCCCTGCCCCCACTTTGGCTGGCCTCCAATTGGTTCCCAACACGGCAGCCCAGCCGGACTGATCTTTTCAAGATGCAGATCTAATCATGTCACTTCTCTCATCCCTGCCAGTTTAAAAGCCGTCAGAGGCTTCCTGTTGCTCTCAGATGAAGACCACACCCTGTCACATGAGGTGGGATGCCTGGATCTACCTCCTCACCAACCTCAGCTCACACCTGCGCCCCCCTCACTGCCTCACCCTCTGCTCGGCCTACCTTGAGTCCCCGGTCTTTCTGCCACAGGATCTTTGCACATGTTCCCCCTGACCCCCGTCATGGATGCACTTGGCCACACTGTCTCCTCATTAACCTATGCACCCCTCAGACCTCAGCAAAAGCACCACTTCTTCAAGGAAGCCTTCCCTGACTTCTTATCCAGTCAGAGCTTCCATAACGAGCTCTTGCCTCTTCTGCACTGTCGAGGCTGTGGTCTTACCCTCCGTTGTGTAGCTGTGGGATTACTGTCATTTCCCACACTGGGCTGTCAGTACCCCAGGGGTAGAGATCATGTCTATTTCCGTTCCTCTTCCTGTTCCCAGTGCCTGGCACAATGACTATTTGCAGAATAAACAAATGGGAACCACTTTTAATATTACAGCTGAAAAGGCAAGACAGGATCCCTCCTGGAATATGTCAATCTGGGGGGAAACAAGACACACAGAGACTTGACATGTTCACTCAGCAGCACACGGCAGGGTCCAACCACGTCCACACTGAGTGAGAATGGCCAGCAGGATGATGGGAGGCCAGACCAGGAAGAGCTGCCCATGAGTGAGGTTTCTGGGGAGGGAGGACTGCCAGCTAGCTGGGTCTCATTCTCAAGGTATGGAGCACAGTCCAGGCTGGCCCTGCCACAGAGGAAATGACCCCGGGAATCCTTCACGAAGGGTGGAGAGCAGGGATGTTTACGGCACCCCCACACCACCCCACCTGCATCCCCAGCAGTGCATGCGCGGGCCACCTGTGTATACAGACACATCCCAAGGCCTGGCCAGGAGCCCTCTTCAATGTCCACAAAATCCAGGCTGCTTTAGTTCTGCCTCCATTCCCTAGAGTCTCCCATTCCGTACCTGCCCCTCAACAGACCACATCCTAGAGTCAGAAAGTATGATTTTTAAAAGTCTACGGGAGGCCGGGCTCGGTGGCTCAGCCTGTTATTCCAGCACTTTGGGAGGCTGAGGCAAGTGGATTGCCTGAGCCTGTGGGTTCAGGACCAGCCTGGGCAACTTGGCAAGACCTCGTCTCTATAATAAATCAAAAATTGGCTGGGCGTGGTAGTACGTGCCTATAGTTCTGGCTACTTGGAAGGCTGAGGTGGAAGGATCGCTGGAGCCCAGCAGGTCAACGCTGGGGTGGCTGTGAGCGTGCCACTGTACTCCAGCCTGGGTGACAGAGTGAGACTCCAACTCAGAAAAAAAAAAAAAATGTCTGGGGCCCCAGGCACCAAAGCTGGGTGTTTTACACCCAGGCTGACCTTTGAGTACTTAGTGACCCATTTCACGTAGAATCCCACCACAGACTGTGGCGTGGTTCCAAGCTGCTCCCGATTGGAAGGTAGGAAGGGGCTTAGTTAGCGCCAATGTGGGGAAAGGGACAAAACCGCTCTGAAAGCTGACACCCTCCCCCACAGCAACAGCAGCCTGGGATCATTTTGGCATCCGGCAAACAGCCACACATCCCTCCACAGGCCCTGAGGGGTTCACAGTGTTATCATTTATCATAGAGAGCAATGTTCACCATGCCCACTCAACCAAAAAAGATGAAATTGCGTTCAAATGTTCTGTACAAGGAGGCCTGCCGAATGTGCATGGCGCTGCAGACACAAAAACAGAAGAGAGTTGGTTCGTTTATGCATCTGGTGCCTCAGTTCTCAAACATCTACTTAGCACTGTGTGTGAGGCATCGTGCCAGGGATTCTGAGGATGAACAAGGCATGGCCCTTTGTCTTCTACGAGTATCCCATCCCACTGAGTCATTTATCAACTAGCAAAACTTATCTGGAAAGTACAACTTTTCCAAGAGTGCTAATGGATAGTAGTCGGTAGGTGAGACAGTGCCTTCGTTAGGGATTCTGCTGCCAATGGTGTTCACAGAGGGGTTGTCGTCCACTGCCCTAATCCTGTGTGGAAAAGAAACGGCTCTGTCCAAATGATCTCAGTGCATGTACAAAGCAATGTGGAGAGCCAGGCTCTGGGTGTGTGCTTCAGGCCCCAGAATGTGTTCCTGATGCTAGAAATTCAAACTTCAAAAGGAAAAATCTGATTGTGTTTGAGGAAAGCTATGCAGCAATAAAAATGATGCTGCTGTGAACAGAAAAAGTGACAAAAATAATGACAAAGCAGTAGGGAGCAATATTCATCATACATTGTTAAGGAGAATAAAGCGTGTTTGGAACAGCCTGCATAGTATGGTGCCCTAGTGTATGAATATGCATGTGAGCCTGCATCTACTTAGATGGCTATATATACACAGAACACTATCTAGAAGGATAGCAGCCAAAATGTAAATCACATTGTGCTAAGTCAAAACCTACTTTGAATGGATAAGCAGAGTTCCTATTTAAAGGAAGCCTATGCTAAACGCTTTGGGAAATCACTTGCCCTAACTGCATTTTTTGGCCAGATCTGAATTTTTACAGGTCAGGATGGATTAAAGAAGCTGAAAGCATCCGTGCAGACAGACAGGAGATCTAACTTATCAGTTGATGGCAGCTCAAATGCAGTCAGGCCTGTGGATCCCCTCCATGGGTACCAGATGGTATCCCTGGGTCACTGGCCCCTCCGATGATAGGCTCAGCCCTGCTTGGCCCCCCGAGACGTTGTCAGCCAGGCTTGAAGAGTCATCGCCTTGTTGCCATAGGCTCAGTATCTGGAACCTGGGCCCTGCTGCCAAATGACTTTAAATATATATATAGTTCAGATATTGATGTACATAATTATAAATATTTATACACTTTCTTATGGCATACTTATGCTACGCCAGGCACGAAGCTAGCTGTTTTATGTAGAATCTCATTCAATTTTCACAACAGTCCTATGAGGCGGGTATTTTCATCCCTGTTTTGTAAGTGAGAGATCTGAGACTTGAGGTTAAGAAACTTGGACACAGGGAGCTGGGATGTGAACCCCCATTCTGCCTGAGCCTCAGGCCTGGGTTCCTGCTGCCTCAGTCAGCCTGGCTGCCTGGCCAGGATGCTCTTTCAAGCCCTCCCCCTCCTGCCTGGACCCAACTTCACCTTCCGTGCCCTGAGTTAAGGCAGGGCTGGCTCCCTGAGCCCTGGCCCATCCTCCAGAACTACAAACGAGGTCAAGCATCAAGCAGGAGAGGGCATAGCCAGGCCTCTCTTCCCATGCATCAGGACATAGCATGAGGGACAAGCAGGGCTGAGGGCACCCAGAGTGGACCTTGCCCTGACTGCCTGCAAATATTGTATCACTGAGGGCCCAAAGAGACACGCTCTTAATGTCAGTCACCTGCTGCCGGGTCTGAGACACAAGCCAGAAGGCAACTGGAGAAGCATTTCAGGAGGAAGACGAGTCTCTCTGGGTGCCCCACCCCAATGCCCTCCCCCATCCTGGTTGCTGGCGGCTCCCAGGGGAACCAGCCGCCAGGGTCCATGCCGTTCCTCACCCTGGCTTCAGGAGGGCTGCCCCGCCACCACTGAGCAGACCCTTCCCCTACATCAGAGGAGCCACTGACACAGCACGGGGACCACCTGCCAAGCCCAGGCCTGTGCCAGCCCCCACTGCCTCACCCCATTGAGAGAAAGCACCATCATTTCCTGCTGATTTCAGGCTAAGCTACCAAAACACCTCCTCCCTCTGCCTGCCACTCACAAACCGTCAGTTACCACTGCGTCCTGAGTGGAGAGGAGGATTATAAAAGGCAACAGCAGCAGCGCTTGATTATTAACATTCACAGAGCACATAATAAGAAATCATGACTTGGCCGTGGCTCTGCATCAGCTCTGTGCCCATGCCTGGCTGCAAGTGTCAGACACAGGGAGACCGGGGCACTCAGACACCAGGAAGTCGCCAGGCTGGCCGGGGGCAGGGGTAGCAAGGACAGTGTCCCACCTGCCTACGCCCCTGCCTCTGCCAATTCTTTCCTGGCTCCGGTGGACCGTGACATCCCTTCTCAGGCCAGGAGGTTGCACGCGGAGTTTCTGCCTCTTCTGCAGGAGGGCGTGAGACACAAAGGAGGTTTGAGCCCTCGTGATCGGGCTGAGGGGTGAGCAGCGTGGGTGACAGGAACACAGCAGAGGCAGCGATGGTTTCAACAAGAGCTCAGGCAAAGGGGTGGATGGGGATTATTCAATCAGAAGGCCAGAGGAGTGTTTTTAAAATCCAGCAAATCCAACAATGTACAATCCAAGGGGGAAGCACGAGACCCAGTACTTGGTCTCAAGGAATTCATTCATTCAGCGGGCATTTGTGGAACCCTCAGTGGGTGTCAGGTATGTACCCGGCATGAGGTGTTAGAACGTGCCCAAGGCACAGCCTCTGGGGGTGGAAACGTACAAATGCTGGCCTGAATGGACAGAGCATTAAGGCTGATCAGATCTGAAGAGCACCCACACAGAGACTCATGGGCAGAAGGGAATTATGCACAGAAATGTGGCAGGGACAAAGGAGTTGTCCCCATGGGCTGGAGGAGACAGCCAGAAACAGCTTCCTGGACCAGCTCCATCCCAGGCAAAGGCCAGAATGTCAGCCCCAGAGGCCAGTCCAGTCTCTCGCGTGCTTATTTCTGCAGACATTCAGCCATAGCCACCAGCTTGCAATTCCACCTGGGGTCCTTCACCTCTGGGGCTGGGAAAAGGGTCAGAACCTACAGGAACCAAGGACAAGACATTCGATATCACACTCACTTTTTTCAAACACACATTTTGGAATTTCAAACAGCGTATGAAAAAAAAAAAAAGAATGTGGAAGGTTTCCACGCCTATCAAAAGGGAGCCTGGGTTTTGAAATGTTAATCAACACTGTTCTAAAGTCCTGAAAGAGAAGGGAAAAGAGCTGGCCAGCTCAGGTCAGGAGGCCTGGGGGTGGGGAGAGGCAGGGAGCGGGAAGGCTCCTGAATCATCCCTTTCAACCACCAAGGGGAACAAGCCTGGATCTCCTGCGGCCAAGTGTGAGGACAAACCGTAGCCTGAACTCTCCTCAGAGGCAAGTGAGAAGTCAACCCACATAAGCACTTGCCACTCTCTGAGGACGGTTCTACCAGGGGTCTCGAGCACAACCCTCCCCCAATCCCCTGGACCGGCTATGTACCGCAGGGCCCATCGGTCGCTGGATCACCCAGCCGAGGGTCTGGTGAGTTCCCTGACCAGTGTCAACCTTTCCACAAGCTCTAAACCCACACTTCTGCCTGCTTAGCTCTGACAAAGCCTTCAGGGAGTAGACTAGGATCTGGGAGACTTCTTCTGCTCCTTCCAACACTAAAGGAAGAAACCCGCTGCCTCTGCATCCTGCCTGTCAGTCTGGGCACCTGGACGGATGGGGCCCAGACCACGGCTGAATCCAGCGTGCCTTCTGGCTCCACCCGAATCCTCGGGGGGCCCCCGACACTCCAGCTGGTCATCTCTCAGGACCAACACAGTTCCACTTCAACCCATCACTCTTGCCTTTTTGGAATCACTTCCAGGCAGGGAGGGAGTCAGGGCAGGGAAGGCCCAGGTGGTGGAAGAAAGCGGCTCATATCCATCCCCCTCCCTGCTGTGGTTACTTACAGCTACAATTCATAATAATGATAATAGCCACCATTTATTGAGCACTTATTCCAGGCCGGCACCACGTTCAGCACTCTCCACACGGTGTCATTACTGCATTTAATCTCGTTGGTTTTCATGATGGCCCGCAAGGGAGGATGTATGACCCGAACATCATGGATGAGCCACTGAAGGCCCAGAGATGCCAGGTTGTTCAGCCAAGTTCATATAACTAGGAGGTGGCAGAGCTGGAATGGGGAACCAGGGCCATAAGGATAAAAGCCAGAGCTTACATAACACAGACTGTACTGGACGCGGCATGAAGGCTTTACACGGACTGCACATTTAACAAGAACAGAACTGAGGCCCACATGGCTCAGGTCATTAGTCTGGGGTCATACAAGGCTAGTAAGTGGAGGACTGGACTGGGATCCCACTCCCAGTCTTGCCTCTCACCCACACTCCACCCCCACACTCGTCGAGAAAGAGAATTTACTGGACCCGGAAAATGGATGTTACTAGTTACAAGGGACCCAGGGAGAAAGAAAGGAAGTGGATAGAGTTGTCATGTGGACAGGGAGGGTACAGTCCTCTGAAGATATACAGCAGCCCACTGTACATAAGACACTGGCTGTGCCAAGACCATGAATGCAGGGAAGCCCCAACAAAGCCAGCTCTGGCCTCTGTCAGCCCGGCCCTGGTTGCATAAGCAACCTCTACTTTCCAGAAGCCCTGGGCAGCCCTCCCACAGACAATTTCTCACCAAGAAGTGAAGCGCCTGCTGCCTGGTAGTTGCCTGGCCCAGGCTCTGTTAAAGGATCATTGTGCTTTTTATCCCGGGGTTCTGCATCGTGAAAATGCCTCGTCCCTCTCAGCAGCCCTGAGCCAAAGGCTGCAAGTGAGCCTGCCTCCTTGAGGACTGCCGGAAGCCTCACCCAGGGAAGGTGAGACCCTAGCTCCGAAACCCTGCAGCTTCAGGGGCTCCTAAAACCCTTGGAATCTCCAGAGTGACAAGGGTGTCTTTTACATACTAATAAGCTGACTGGTGGCTGTGTGCCCACAAGTAGCTTCCGAATGGGTGCTGGTCACCAGTAGACCAAAGCAGGATTAGAGGGTTGGGACTTTCAGCCCCACCCCCTAAACTCCAGTGAAAGTTGAATTGATCACCAATGGCCAATGGTTTGGTCAATCTATAAAGCCCATAGGAAAGGGGTTCAGAAGGTTCTAGATGGCTGAACATGTGGAGGCTCCCGGAGGGTGGGGCACGCGGAGAGGGCATGGGAGCTCTGCAGCCCTTTTCCCATGTCTCGTCCACACATCTCCCTGTCTGCCTACTCATCTTGTGCACTTTGCAATATCCTTTAGCTGAGCGTGGTGGCTCATGCCTATAATCCCAGCACTTTGGGAGGCTGAGGTGAGAGGATTGCCTTAGCTCACAGGTTCGAGACCAGCCTGGGCAACTTGGTGAGACCTCATCTTTACAATAAATGAAAATATTAGCCGGGCATGATGGCGAGTGCCTGTAGTTCCAGCTACTTGGAAGGCTGAGGCAGAAGGATCCCCTGAGCCCAGCAGGTCGAGGCTGCAGTGGCTGGGAGTGGCAGCTGCTCTCCAGTCTGGGCGAGAGTGAGATTCCAACTCAAAAAACAAAACAAAACAAACAAACAAAAATCCTTTATAATAAACCAGGAAACATAAGCAAAGTGTTTCCCTGAGTTCCGTGAGCTACTCTTACAAATTAATCAAACCCCCCAAATGGGCTGTGGGAACCCCAATTCCCACAGCCCCCTAGACTTGTGACTGGCATCTACCGTGGGGGACAGGCTTGTGGGACCGAGCCTTCCCTTTGTGGGACCTGCTGCTATCTCCTGGCGGACAGGGTCTGAACTGACGTGGAGGATACCCTGCTGGAGAATCTGCAGAAGGGATTGGTAGTTGGTGGGGAGAAATCCCCACGTGTTTGGGTGACCAGAGGTCACGGAAGTGTGCTGCATCGAGTGACTGTGTGAGAATAGGAAAAGGCGCTTTGGTTGGCTTTTTCCTTCATTGTTAGGGCCTGATTCCAAAGACACTGAAGTCACAGCCCTGTGCTTTCGGAAGGCTTTAAATCTCCATGGGAGGGTGAGGCTGGAGCCTCGGTTAACTCTCCATTCTCCCCTCCGCCAGAACTTGGTGGACAGCAATATTAGCCGCTCGTCAGGGCCGGTGATGTCAAGGGAGTCGGCAAACATGTTCTAAGCCCCTGCTACTCTGGCCCTGGACTAGCCAGAGGGACAGCAAGGCTCACAGGCCGATGGGGAGAGAGACAAGGTAATAGTGTACACATACAACTTTCTGTCCTGGCCCCTACCTAACTGTCCAGCCTCATCTCCCCATTGACCTACCAAGCCCACCATGCCAGCCCCACTTTACTGTCTGCTCCCAACTCTTGGCTACTTCCCTGCCTCTGTGATTTTGTCCAGGAAGTGCCTTATGCCCAGAAGGCATAGACTTTGTCCGGAAGGCCTAGACTTGTGCCTGGCATCTGTGGTGGGGAACAGGCTTTGGGATGTATCCTTAGGAACAACTCAAATATCTTTTCCTCCACGACCCCTTCCTTGATTTCCCCTCTAGGGAAGCCTAGTTATTCCTTCTTGTGTGCCCCCACAATTAGCTCTGATTACATTATATGGAAATTATCTCCCCCCATGACTGGGCCCCCTCAAGGACTGCATTCCTCTGAGAAAAGGATATTGCTGTTCATGTTTAAATCTCCAGCGTTTAGCAGGCACCTGGCATGAAGTTTTTCAGAGACATGGTCTTGCTCTGTTGCCCAGGCTGGAATGCAGTGGCACAATCATAGCTCACAGCAGCCTTGAACTCCTGGACTCAAGTGATCCTCCTGCCTTGTGAGTAGCTGGGACTACAGGAACACGCCAGCATGCTCAGTCAACTAAAAAACATTTTTTAAAAATGGAGACAGGGACTTGCTATGTAGCCCAGACTGGTCTTGAACTCCTAGTCTCAGGCCATCCTCCCGCCTCAGCCTCCCAAAGTGCTGGAATTACAGAACTGAGCCATATAATCCCTTGTTCCCTGACCCAGTTCAAGAACCTGAACTGGAGCTCAGTACACTATAGGTGCTCAAAAAATGTTTGTCAAGTGATAGAATGAAAGAAGCTCGAGGCAACCCAGGGGAGATCCTGGGCTTACCAGCCTTATCAGGAGGCAGCAGAGGCCACTGGGGGCCGGGAGCCAGGCAGCAATGGGGCGGGGAAGGCAGAGGAGCAGCTCAGCTCTGCTTTCTAGAAAAGGGGATGGGGCAAGCAGATAGCTGGGGCAGGAGGAGCCAAGGAGCTGAGCGTGAGGGAGGGGCTTCAGGCTGAAGGAGACCTAGGGATGGAACTGGTAGAATAGGGAGCATAAGAACACGACGGGCCACCACAGGGGCCAGGACCTGGGAGAGCGCCGAATCCTAGCCACTAGACCACCAGCGAAGCTTAATTTTTTGATTTATTGTAGAGACGAGGTCTCGCCAAGTTGCCCAAGCAGGTCTCGAACCCGCGGGCTCAGGCAATCCACTCACCTCAGCCTTCCAAAGGGCGGGATTACAGGCTGAGCCATTGAGCCCGGCTGGGCCAGGACCTGGGGGAGGCAGGAGGGATGCAAAGCGCAGCCAGGGCCTGAAGCTGGATGCCTGACAGGTTGCCGAGAACAGAGTGAGGAGAGGGGGAGTCTTGGGGTGATCGCAGAAGGCCAAGATCCAGCAGGCACCAAGTCAGCAAAGACCCTGGCCAAAGTCGGGAGACTGGCCACTCCCCAGTCCCACCGCCACCGACATGGGACACTCGTGTCCCTTGGTAGCACCTCCATCCCATCCCAGGGGTAGAGCACTGGCCCCTGTGACTTTCCAGTCTTATTATAACTCTCAGTCTGTGTGAAAATACCCTCTCTCTTCTCTGTGCTCTTTCCAGTGCCTGGGACACAGTAAATATCCTGCCCGGCAGTAAATACCTGCCATTGGAACTGATTTTTTTTATTTGAAAAACACAGCAGACTAGACAAACACCTTAGGACTTCTTAACATTCTAAGAGCAACTGTACTAATGACCACTCAGGGGCCTGCTGATGTGCAGGGACAGCGTTCCAAGGGGAGCAGAGATAGGCCGGAGCCAGGGAGGTAGGCCTGGCCCTTGGGCCTTGGAACTCCCAGCTGGGGATTTCGTTTATGCTGCTAAAGTCAGCCAGAGAATGGACTGCGGGCCTTGGATACCATGTGGAGGTGTTTAGAATTTATGCCGCAGGCAGTAGGGAGCCACTGAAGACTTCAGGGGGAGGGAGGGAGTGACATGATCAGAGCCACGCTCGAGCAAGGCAAACATTAGCAGAGGAGCAGAGAATGGGCTGGAGACCAACAAGACTTCACCGTATCGTCGGGAGCCTGGTGGAGGCCCTGCAAGGGCAGGGCACCCCAGGCTGTCAGCCCAGATGCTCAGCCTGGGGAACCCAATGACACTCCTGTCAGAATGTGGTTCCTGGGCAGAAGGGTCTCTGGAAGGCCTGGCAAACCATCACCCCTCTTGGCCTCAGTTTCTCCGTCTGTAACCCTTCCTTCCTAAAGAAAGCAGGACCAGAAGGCTAAGGAAAGATCTTGGAAAGGAGAGGGCTAAGGAACCCCAAAAAGCCTCTGAGAAGGCTAGAGCCTCGGGGAGCTAAGTGGGCTTCCTCTTGTCCCCTCAGCACCCCCCCCCAGAAGGAGAGCTGCCTCTGTACCCTCCCATGGGGAACAGGACAGGCTAAGTCTACCCTGAGATCAGGCAGGTGAACGGCACACAGCGTCAGGGGAATGTCGCAGCAGGAAGGCAGGGGCGATCTGAGAGCCTCGAAGAACCACGGACCTCCTGACCAGTGGCTTGCAGGACGCAGCCGACCAGGTGCTTGGTGTGGGGCCAGGCCAGGCTCCAAATGTCATTATCTGTTATTTACCACAACAGAGGACAAGAGGCTGCAACAAAATTACTGCTCCTGGTAACGGCTGCTCAACAGATTTGCCAATGACGCTTCCTGCTGCTGGGGCTCTCTCAGGCCCACGCTGACCAGACCCAGGAAAAGAGCTACTGAGCTCGGGCGGCAGGTGTCCTTGGGGTAGACGTCACTGCAGGACAGCCTGGACAAGCTGCAGAGCCCTGACCAGTGTCCCCAATACCCTAACTTAAGACAAAAGTTCATACCCACCCAAAGGTGGCTAGTTCATGACACCTCCACGTGTCCAGCCATGAGCTGGCCCACTGCCTTGGGGTGTGACAAGCCAGGGCAAGACCTCAGGCCCACTCTGTAGGGGGCACTGCCTCAGGGGTGCCCAAGACCGGGAGCGACCTCTACTCGGGTGCTCTGCCATAGGGGCTATGATCCCTTCCCCAGCATTGGGGGCCCTTAGCCTTTGGCCTTGGCACCCCACTTGCAAGTGGGACTAGATGGCCTCTTCCTTCGGGGGTCTCCTGCATGTCCTTAGTTCTCTCTACTTCCCAAGAGCTTTGTAGGCAGAATTCTGAGCCAAGCTGTAGGAGTAATAGCAAGGTCTTGATTGTTACACCAGGAGCAAGTCCTCTCTCAGTGCGCTGGTTTCTCCACCTGAAAAATGAGTATAAACATGCTTTGGCCTACCTAGCTCCTGGGGGCTGTGAGGGACACATAACTTCATAGAAATGTCAGATTGAATGTGGTGGCTCATGCCTGTAATCCCAGCACTTTGGAAGGCTGAGGTGGGAGGATTACTTAAGCCCAGGAGTTCAAGACCTCACCTCTTAAAAAAAAAAAATTAGCCAGGTGTGGTGGTGTACACATTTAGTCCCAGCTGCTTGGGAGGCTGAGACAGAAGGATCACCGGAGCCCAGGAGGCAGATGCTGCGGTGAGTTGTGACTGTGCCATAGCACTCTGGCTTGGGCAACAGAGTGAGGTCTCAACTTAAAAAAAAAAAAAAAGTCAAGCATGGTGGCTCACGCCTGTAATCCCCGCACTTTGGGAGGCAGAGGTGAGAGGATTGCCTGAGCCCACAGGTTTGAGACCAGCCTGGGCAACTTGGTGAGACCTCGTCTCTATAATAAATTAAAAAATTAGCCAGGTGTGGTGGCATATGCCCATAGTTCCAGCTGCCTGGAAGGCTGAGGCAGAAGGATCACCTGAGCCCAGCAGGTTGAGGCTGCGGTGGCCATGAGCGTGCCATTGCACTCCAGCCTGGGTGACAGAGTGAGACTCTGAACCCCTCCCCCCCAAAAAAAGAAAATGTCAGAGGCAAGGGGGCTCTCAGAAGCACATGTCAACCCACATGGGCTTCCTCCTGCTCAGAGGATATGAACTCCATCACAGCCTGAGCCAAAGTGAACTGGAAAGCATACCCACCACAGCTTCAAAAAAACAGCAACAAATAAAGTTGTGTCTCAGAGGTATGGGGCTGAGCCGCTGCTGCCACTCCCTAATCTGTGGACAATAACGCGGCAAGGACTGGACAGAGCCTGAGCTGCTCAGGAGGAACCTGCAAGAAGGGCGGAGAGAGACTCCCATCCAGTCCTTTCCTCTTACAGAATGGCCCAGAATGGGGAAGGGACTTTCACCAAGGTCACACGGGAGCCAGCACAGAGTTGCGACTGGGCTGGGCCTCCTGACTTTGCAGCAGGAGCCAAACTGCAGAGAGGAGTAGCCCGGGGAAGAGGCTTCGTGGGAGACAAGATGGGAGCATCTGCCGTCCTGAGAGGGTGTGGCCTCACACCCACCACAGCCTGCCTAACAACGTGAGAGCAGCCTGGAAAGGAAGGTGTGATGGGTAGCGTGAGAAAACTCCCTTAAGTTATACAGCTCCTAAAAATGGAACTAGATTTGTATGTGTAAAGCCAAGGGATGTCTCTGTTAAGATATCAGGTGAAAAAAGGAAATTACAAAATAAGGGACAGATTATGGTTTCATTAAAATATGTACGGGGTGCTCAAAAAATCTATGCACATTTTAAGTATGGTGTTCACCCAAAAGATGGCATTAATCAAATGAATACTTGTATCACCGTGCGACAGGCAAGACAGTCAAAGAAAAAGGTAGAAACACAGTTGAGTGAACATCATACTACACATTGCTACCATACTTCAATTCAACTTCGAAAATCCATACATACATAACATCGCTGAAAACATACATACGTTTGTTGGCACCCTGTATGTATATACACACCTGAGTACATTTGTATGTGTGTGCAGAGAGAAGGGTGTAAAAGGACAAACACCTAGCCTACTAAGGTCAGGGGTAGGGTTCATACTTTATACGCATTTGTATGACTTGACTTTTTATAATTCTTGAGCAGTTTCCATGTGCCAGGCACTGTTTCTAAGAGCTTGTCTTGTACCTCCCTCATTTCGATCTCACACCCGCCCTCTGAGGTAAGTACTATTATTAGTCCCAATTTCCAGTTAAGAAAACTGAGGCAAGGAGGTACGGGACCCAGCCCAAGCCAGGAGAACCCAGGAAGCCAGAATTCAGTGCTCTAAATCTCTATGCAGTAGTGTAAGTTACTTCTTTACAGTCTAGGAAAAGAGAACTAGTAAGAAGATAAAGAGACACTATCATTAAATTATTTAATCACTCAAGGCCCTAATAACTGACACTCACCGTGAGGAAACCTGAAGGGGAAGGGAGCTATGCCCCTTCTGTTTCTGAGCAGACTGGTGTCCTATGTGGAGGGAGGCGATGGAGGGGGGTGGGCTAGGACAGGGCTGGCCACACTGTGTGGTAAAGGACTAGTGCAGTACCAAACCCGCCACAGACAACGTATAGGTGGATGGGCGTGGCTGTGCACAATAAATCTTTATGGACACTGAAATTTAAATTCACTAGTTTTCCCATGCACAAGATAGTATTCTGCTTTTGATTCCCACCCCCAACCTTTTACAAATGTAAAAACCATTCTAGTTCATGGGCTGTGAAAACAGCAAATGCTGATCTAATACCACTCAGATCCTGGGTCCCTGGTACAGGGGAGGAGCAGGGTCATCAGGATGCTTGGGGTGGGCTCTGGGGGTCTGCACCCCCAGACAGCCAGCTCAGGAGGTGGCTGGAGTTATCAATTCTAGAAGCAGGGTCAGAGGTGAAGCCTCAAGTCCAGGCACTGGCAGAACTGGGGCTCAGGTAGAGCCTAAGTTGGGCAAAGGCAAGAAGAAGCAGGAACACCCTCAGTTCTTGGTGGCGGAACTAGGGGCAATGTGTGCCCTGCCGTGCCCAAGGAGGCCCCATCAGAGCCAATCAAGCAGGAGGGGGGGGTGCCTGGCTCAATGCGGAGGGGCTAGGTGGGGAGAACTGCCTCTCCCTGGAGGCCCAGCTCACACCAACCTCCTCTGCCCTCCATGGGCAGCTTCATGGAATTACAGGATTGCTCCTTCTCAAGCTGACTCCCCTCACCTGGATGACCTGGCCACACACAGTGGGTACCTGGTGGTGGTCCTGGTTCTCTCATTACACACAGAAGCTCAGACACCTCAATAGCAGAACATTCATATGGGGATATCAGGTCACAGAAATGTCCCTATACAGGCCATTCAGGTTCAAGGGGAGAGGACAGCTGTGGCCACCCACTCTTTCAACCTGTCTCAGCTGGTGGGCACCCTCTCCTCAGCCTGGACTCCTGTTCTCTCCCACGTCACTCCAGTCACCTCCATGACATCTGCCTCCAAGCTGCTGGCCCCCTACCAAGCCCTCGCTGACCTAAGGCCTGGAATCCAGCCCCAGGCTACATGATACACACAGCTCCCTGGGGCCTCCAGCCCTACCTGAACCAATGTGCCTCACGAGCTCCCCCAGGCCCTACACCTCCTCCTGTCCCAGCCCAATCCCCTACACAGGTTCTGTGTACAAGTACAGCCTGAGGGGTGAGGCCATTGGACCCACCACTAGTCTGTCCTGTGAACCTGCAAGGGACTTAACCTCCACCTAGTGTCTGTTTCCTCACCTGACAAGTGTAAATCATAAACTCCCAGGGTGGCTTTGATAAGTGGCCAGGGACCAGGCACAGAGTGAGCAGCTTTTGTCACCGCTGACTCTTAACTTTCTTTCGAGTCTCCATCCTGGTTGTTGCAGCCTTAAATCCGGGCCCTTTTCACGGCTAATCAGATAATCCAGCATCCAAGAACTCTCTCCAGCCACCACACATTCCTTTTTCCAAATCTGTGTCAGGATCTAATCTCCCCAGAGACCTGTATGACTATCAGTTCCCTGCTGAGCACCCTTCATGGCCCGGACTGCCTATGGATGGCTTTCCCCCCCCCCCCACCCGGCACAGGGAGCCTTCTTGATCCGTGTTCTCCCCCTCTGCCACTCCTCGCCAGCCCCACCTCTTTTGTTGTCTCTCCCCTCTGCCTGCCTCTCCTCTCCCCCCCTCCCACTCCCCATATACCCAGACCACCAGCCATGTCAAACACCCGCCAGTCCCCGAACTTCCAGCCCCTGAATGTCCTCAGCACTGGCCCCTACGGAGGAACCACACCCACTCCTGAAAGGCCCTCCCCACACATGGTTATCCACCCTCCAGGCCAGGCTCCAACAGCTGCATGGAGGCCTCCCCCATCTTTGCAGGTGCCATAAGCTCGCCTGCAGCGGGTCTGTCCCAGGCTCACACCCACCTTCTACGTCTGTGGCAATTCTCACACTGCCCTGCATGATCTGCCAGCAGCCGTGAGCTCCCAGAGGGCAAGGGCTGGCATCCCCACCTCCTCACCCCCAGGGCCTGGCATGAAGATGAACAAAGCAGGCACAGGGGCTGGCCCACAGGTCAGGTCATGCAGGGCTCCGTTTAGCAAACTCGGGCCCGGCCGCAGGGCTCTGGGCCTTGCCCGTGGTTCCCCTAGTCCACCCTGGGTCTCTGTAGCGCCTTAGTGGCCTTTGTCCAGATCACCCTGAGCTGAAGGTGGCACACTGGTGGCACACTGGTGGCCACTGGTGGCATGCTGGGGTGAACAGAAAGGGCTCAGAACTGCACAGAGCAACAGTTCTTTCTTTCTTTGAGGGAAGAAAAGCCACACCACAGGCCACAAAACAGCAAGAAAAAAGTACGCCCTGATGGAGATGTTCTGTGTATCAGGTTCCGAGCAAGGCAGATGTTCCAAGACACCGCGCAGAGTCTGATCCAATCCTCCGATCTGGGCAACAGGAGCCAAGTCAGCTCCTGCCAAACAGCCTCCGAGATGCAAGAGCAGCCGAAGCAGGCCCCTGGGGCAGAGAAATTAAGTGACTTTTCCCGGGAATTTAGGAAACATCAGTAGCTGAATGAAAAAAACCCATCTTCATAATGAGGCACAAACACACGTCTTCTATGTCTGAATTAGGTCGAGAGGAGAAAGGACACTCGAGGCCAATTTGGAGGTGACTAGGATGAAGCAGTTCAGGGAGGCTGCTGCTTAACCGAGGAACAGGCACCGAGGGCTGGGTTGGGGGTGCAGGGACCGCAAAGGACTTTTGCCACACCCCCATTTGGGAGGGAAGCCCTGAGAGCTCCTCCTAACTCTCATGCATTGCTGGGAAGGAATGAAAAACAGTGTAGCTGCCATGCAAAACAGTACAGTGACCCCTCAAAATGTTAAACAGAATGACCATAGGGTCCAGAAATCCCACTGTCGGGTAGAATTTCCATTCCAAAAGGATCGGAGGCAGGATCTCAAAGAGATATCTGCACATTCTTGTACAGGACAGCATCATTCACAATAGCTAAAACACAGCAGCAACCTTAGCACCCATCACAGATGAAGGGTGAGCAAATTGTGGTACATATGTACAATGGCGTGTCTGGCCTTTCAGTCTTAGAAAGGAAGGAAATCCTGACACATGCTATGACATGCATGAACCTTGAAGACATTATGCTATGTGAATCTGGCCAAACTGCAGCTTCAGGTCAGGATGTCTGTGGGGGCTGGCCTGAGATTCTGCATTTCCAGTGAGCATTCAGGTGATGAATACACTGCTGGTCCTGGGCCCACACTTTGAGCAGCAAGGGTCCGATCAGTGCTGGAACTCTTTCTCCCTGCGACAAGGCCTCCACCTCCAGGAGGAGGTCTCTGGGAACTGGTGCCACCAGGACTCCTGAAGCTTCCAGGGACAGAAGCAAAACCCTTCTCAGAAGTCGGCAGACTCTCAAGACAGAGCTGTTGCCAGCAGGTCAGAAACCGGTGCCATCTCTAAAGGTGGAGGGCTGGGTGCTAGGAATAAAACTGATGGAGAGGGCAGGGCTCTGCAGTGGGATAACAGGGGAGGGACAAAGAAATTCCACCTGTCCCCAGTCTCTCCCATCCCCCCCCAACCCACCACCCTCTCACTCCATCTTGGCTTCTCAGCCTTGAGTCCCAGACACTGAGCAGGGTGGGAATCTGAGGTTTTAGGAAAATGCCACAGCCCCGGCCCAGCTCAGAGCTACCGCCAGCTCCCCTGCTGGGGGGTCTGGACTGACCCTCAGCAGGACACACTCCTCTTCAGAGCAAAGTGGCCTTGAGCCAGGTGGCAGAAGGGCCAGGTTCTGGTCCAGCCCTTTCCCTCCAGCACTTCCCATGCTGGGCTGAGGCAATATCCAACCCCCTGCACCCGAGCTGGACTACTTCTAAGGGCCTTGAGCAAAATACAGGGCCACCTGGTCCTTTCACCAGGACTCAGGTCATCGTTTCACCGGCAGGCTCCCCTGCGCCCACACCGTGGGGCACACTTGGCTGAGACCAGAAAAAAATCCAATTGCTTCCCTCAAACAGTGACAATGCCATCCGGGGCTCAGACAGGCTCTCCTGCAGTCCTGCCCAGCCTCCCCATTGTCGGTGAAGCCAGACTTTGAGACGAAAGCTGGCTGACTCAGATCCTAAGCAATTAGGAGCGCCAGGCCTCTCTAATTAACCAGCCAGCCCCTCTCCCTTCCCACCACAGCCCTCAGATAATGAGGGCGGCAGCCTGGGTGTGCAGGCCCAATTATGGAGGGGACAGCACCAAGGACTGGCATCACGGGTTCCACCTGCATGCTCATTAGCTGGTGGCTGCTGAACGCTGCCAGGGCTCTTGCTGGGGACGCCTCCGTGTGCCCAGGAGCACCTGAGGTTCTGTCCTCCCCCACCAGGCCCCGGCCCGGATGCTTCCTATGGCAGGGATCTCCACAGCCAGCCCAAGCCCACACCCCCCCCAGGGCCTTGGGCTGTAGCCCTCTCCAAAAGGTGAGTGGTGGAAGATGGAGATGGAGAGAAACAGGGAGGCAACCCAGAAGCTGGCAGCCCCAGACTGGAAGGCTTCTGACATTCTGTGTTCGAGCTCTCCCAGCCTCCCAGGGCTGCCTTCTTAACCCCATCTCCAACTGTAATTAATTACCCACGATGGTTTAACACCTCCTTTCCCGAGACAAGAATCTGTGTGTCTCCTTACACCATACCTCCCAATGCTTGACACCAGTGGGTGTACAATAAATATTTGTTGGATGAGTGAACAGATGATATCATCCTGCCCCTCCCAAACATCAGAGAGGCCCTCAGGGACTAGAGCTTTGCAGGGGCTATGTCTGGGCCTCCTTGATGCTCCAGGGACTCAGCTCCCAGATGATCACTACCTGGAAGAGGAGTGCCCAGAGTGTCAGTGCTTCTGTGATCATCTCCCTGGGGCCCTAGAGATCTGTCCACTTCCTGCTGAAATGCGGCTTGTCCCTCAGAAGACTCTTCCCTCTCACAAGTCCCCTATAGCTTAGCTTCCCAAAGATCTCAGCTCAGCCTCGTGTCTTTTGGTCCCCAGAATCTCATCCGTGGAGGCAGCTGGAGCACGCCCCATCCCTCCTTCATGGTCTCCCTGTTACTAAGTCAAATCTGCTGTTGCACCCTGCCTTCCTTCTTCTTCCTGCATATGCCTCCCTGCCCCAGGCTTGCCCACAGTTAGGCATCTGCCCAACTCATATCCCACCACGTGCCTTGGCCTGTGCTGCCTCCCCTCCCCTGATGCCCTTGACCTCACAGAAGCCTGCCCAGTCCTCAGGGGCCCGCTCCTTGAGGCAGCCCTCCTGGCTCCTCTCAGTCCTGGGAACCCAGTTCCAGCCAGTGCTTGTCACTCTAGAGAACAGTCTGCCCACTTTGACCATCAGGACCTGAGGGAAGTGACCATTCTGGACACCTCTCCTTTTGGATTCCCATAGCTCTGACTGAATAAGTGATTGAGTGCTAGGTTTAAATGAGTCATTTGCACACAAACTGAGGGGTTTCCCTGCCAGGTCAGAGCATCCAATGATGGAGTCTGAGAGGTTTCTGGAGGCTTTTACACAAATTACAGAAAATATGGGGCTAACTGTGGGAGCTCCAATTTTAAGAAAACAAGAATTCTAATAAGGAGAATGCGGGATACTAGGGACTGAATTGCATCCCCTCAAAATTCTTATGTTGAAGCCCTGACCCTCAATGCGACTATATTTAGAGAGACGGTCTTTAGGAGGTAATTAAGATTAAATGAGGTCATAAGGGTGAGGCCCTCATCTTTGAGTCCAGAAGCTCAAAGGATCCTCCACCTCACAGAGTCTCCTGACAGAGACCTCAGCCTGCTGCAAAGGAAGAGCCACTGTCAATGCAAACATCCCCTCGCACCAGCCCAGCACTCTAAAGTATCATGGGGGTGGGGGTGGTGAGAGCCTCAGGGAGAAGATCCCCCCCCCACATCCAGCTGAGGTCCTCCCCTGGGACTGCCACTGTTGCCTAGGAAATGGCTCCACAGAGCAGCTGCGTTAACCCTTCAGCAGCAGGGCCGCAGCCTGCCTCTGTGGTACAGGCCCTGAACTTTTCCTGGGGAAGCAGATAAGGTTCTGTCCCTCTTCATGACCCCACAAACCTGGACTTTTTACAGCAGTTGTGGGTTGAGAGACAGAAGGAGGAAACAGGTTGCTGGGTCCTGTTCTCCCAGGCAGAAGTCATAAAACATAGCCCTACTGTCCAAGTCCTGAGAGCAAGACATTCCTGGGTGCCCACGCTCACTGCCTACATTGGTTCCTAGGCCAGGATCTGTGGAAGGCTTAAGGAAGAGCCAGCATGCCCTGACAGCCAGGTCCCCTGTCTCCCCTTCACTGCTCTTGGACCAATTAATCCACATATCTCAGCCCAGTTCACCACACCTGACAAAGCAGGAAAAAACAATGACCACAGCTGAAATCCTGGCTTTCCCATTTATTAACTGGGTATATCAACACTTTTTCATCTTGCTTTTCTCATCTAGCTTTTGAATGCCACTGAAAATGCTCTTGTCAAGGTTGCCAATGGCCTGTGTCCCAAGTCCATGTTTCACTTCTTTTGACTTCTCCATCTTTTATAATCCTCTCAACACTTACCAACCAGCCCACCTCACCTTCCCATCCTCTGCTATTTCTTCTCAGAATTTATTGCTTCCTGAAATCACCTTGTTTATTTGATCATTACTTGTCTTGTTCCCTCAGTCAGTGTTATCTCAAGAGAGAAGGTTCCTTTACTGTCTTAACTATAATAACTCCAGACTTAAAACAGTGACTGGCACATGGAAGTTACTTGAGGTTGGATTCCAGTAAAACTAGGGTGAAAACAAAAAAGAGGAAGATGTGGTATCTTATGAATAGTGTCTCTAACTTAGAAAGGCAGCAAAGGGAAGTCCCATGATAATACCTGTACAACACCCACTCTAGGTTGGAGCAGGAATTAGGATCTAGAAGAATTTTTCCAGGGGGAAAAAAAAGAAGGCTCCATGTGGTAGAGTAAAATTGAGATATTGAATCATCTCGAAGATTGGAAGGTACATTATTCTTTAGACAATAAGAAAAAGAAAGGCAAGTAGAAACTCCAAGAAAAGCTAAAAGTTACATTTAAAAAAATCTTGAACTCAATATGAAACAATGTAATATGTGGCACAATTTAGCAGAAGAAAAAGAGAAAAGCACTGGGTGTGGTGACTCACGCCTATAATCCTAGCAATTTGGGTGGCCCAGGTGAGAGGATTGCCTGAGCCCTCTGGTTTGAGACCAGTCTGGGCAACTTGGCGAGACCTCATCTCTACAATATATCAAAAAATTAGCCGGGCCTGGTGGCACACATCTGTAGTTCCAGATACTTGGAAGACTGAGGTGGAAGGATTGCCTAAGCCCTGCAGGTCAAGGCTGTGGTGGCTGGGAATGTGCCAGTGCCCTCCAACCCTGGGTGATAGACTGAAACTCCAACTCAAAAAAAAAAAAGAAAAAGAGAAAATCAATTTTGCTGCAAAGATCATTCTCCTTTGAGTGACCAGGGATCAAGACAGCAGATCAGAATAGGCAGTATAATCCTTGCATACTACTTGGCCTTGAGGAAAATCATACGTATCTAGTAACTAATAACATATTGCGTGCCTATATGCCAGGAAGGTTTAAAGAGACTTGCATTTAGTAATATCTAATCCTCACAGCTCTCTGAGGTACATGCTATTGTTATCCCTATTTTATAGATGAGGAAGATGCGGCCTGAAATATTAAATAAGTTTTCTGAGGTCATATAGCTAATGGAAGAGCTAGGTTTATAACCAGGCCGTAAGACCCAGAGGTCCATGCCCTACAGGCCAGTTCATCTGATTTTCAAGCCCTGGTCATTCTGACCAAGAAGCAGAAGCTACCACATTCATGCACGCATACACACACACACACACACACACACACTCACTCACTCCTGGGAGCCAGAATGCAAAGTCAAAGAGCCCAGAGCTGGTCCAAACTGGGTAGCCAGAATGGCAGCGCCTTACCTTCCTGCAGTCTTTGCAGAACACTGATGAGCTGCCCAGGAAGCCCAACACCTCTCCACAGAGCAGACACTGGGACAGGCCATTTCCCATCACGTTCTGCCTCATGGTCTCCAGACGCTCCACCAATCGCCTGCAGCAGAAGACGCAGATTCAGAGGGAATGTTCCTCCTGTGTCCAACCCAAGCACTGCCTAGGCATGGCTGCCACAGGGCTCCAATACTCTACCACAGTACATGTGTTGTTTCTTCACACAGGGTACTGTTTCCTGCCCCACCCTTCCCTTGGCTAACTCCCAATCATTCATTCGCTCACCAACTATTAATTGAACACCTATGATGTACCAGACACTGGGAATATTGTAGCAACCAAGCCAGAGACAGACATGGTCCCTGCTTTTGTGGGACTGATGTTCAGTAAGGAAGAAAACCCATAAGCAAGGAAACCAGCAAACTGATTTCAGATCGGGAGCAGCACTATGACATGAAAATAGTGCAGGGAGGGCAGGCGAGAGAGATTGATGGGACACGGGCATGTTTGATGGGGACCAGCGAAGACTCTTGGAGAACATATGAACTCAAAGCATAAGAACAAGGCCAAACCATAAGAAGAGTCAGGAGAGCAGCCTGGGCAGTGGGAAGAGCAGGTGCCAAGCTTGGGCCTGGAAAAGGGTTTGGCACCGCAGCACAAAGGCAGGCCAGTGAGGCCACTGCCTCGCGAGCCAGAGAGTAAATGAGGTAAAATGAGGCTGGAGGGGCGAGCAAGGGCCAGATGACTTGGGGTTTGTAGGACACAAAATGGAGTTTGGACTTTTTCTTTTCTTTTTTTTTTTTGAGTTGGAGTCTCACTCTGTCACCCAGACTGGAGTGC